>NW_019249878.1:0-175 GCF_002742605.1 Olea europaea var. sylvestris
GGTTAAATTTGACTGGTTGATCGGAAACAAAAATCGTGCCGAGGGCAATTTCGTCATTTTTCTTGACTGTGTCTGAATTGGCTAAAATTTTTCAGTTTGATCGGAAATAAAAATAGCACCGGCGGCGATTTCGTCATTTTTCTCGACTGTGTCGGAATGGGCTCAAATTTGATAG
>NW_019249878.1:681-904 GCF_002742605.1 Olea europaea var. sylvestris
ATAGGTTGATCGGGAACAAAAATCGCGCCGGGGGCAATTTCGTCATTTTTCTTGACTGTGTCGGAATTGGCTAAAATTTGGCCGTTTGGTTGAAAATAAAAATCGCGTCGCCGGCAATTTCGTCATTTTTCTCTACTGTATCGGAATTGGCTCAAATTTGACAGGTTGATCGGGAACAAAAATAGCGCCGGGTGTAATTTCGTCATTTTTCTCGACTGTGTCG
>NW_019249878.1:1231-1325 GCF_002742605.1 Olea europaea var. sylvestris
CGGCAATTTCTTCATTTTTCTCGATTGTGTCGGAATGGGCTAAAATTTGACTGGTTGATCGGAAACAAAAATCGCGCCGGGGGCAATTTCGTCA
>NW_019249879.1:0-1325 GCF_002742605.1 Olea europaea var. sylvestris
ACTCGAAGCACAAACCCAGGATCACGGGATTTTAGCCAAATTCCTTCGTTTGGACCTCCGAATAATTAATTTCCTTATTAATTATGTCAGGTTGAAGATGTGTTGGACTGAAAATTAACAAAGAAAAATTGCACCAGGGGCGATTTTGTCATTTTTCGCGATGGTGTCGGAATGCACCGAAATTTGGTAGGTTGATTGGAAACGGCCCACAAAATTGGACTCGGGGCACAGACCCAGGATCACGGGATTTTAGCCATACACCTTCATTTGGGCCTTCGAATAATTAATTTTTGTATAAATTATGACAGGTTGAAGAAGTGCTGGATAGAAAATTTACAAAGCAAAACCTCACCAGGGGCAATTTTGTCCTTTTTCGCGACGGTGTCAGAATGGGCCGAAATTTGGCAGGTTGATTGGAAATGGCCCGCGAAATTGGACTCGGGACATAGACCCGAGATCACGGGAATTTAGCCAAATTCCTTCGTTTTGGCCTCCGAATAATTAATTTGCTTATTAATTATGTCAGGTTGAAGAAGTGTTGGACAGAAAATTAACAAAGCATGACCGCACCGAGGGTAATTTAGTCACTTTTCGCGATAGTATTGGAATGGGTCAAAATTTCGCAGGTTGATTAGAAACGGGCCGCGAAACAGAAAATCCACAAGGCAAAACCGCACCAAGGGTAATTTGGTTATTTTTCGCGACGGTGTCGGAATGGCCCGAAATTTGGCAGGTTGATTGGATACGGCCCGTGAAATTGGACTTGGGGCACAGACCCTGGATCACGGGATTTTAGCCAAATTCCTTCATTTGGACCTCTGAATAATTAATTTCCTTATTAATTATGTCAGGTTGAAGATGTGTTGGACTGAAAATTAACAAAGAAAAATCACACCCGGGGCAATTTTGTCATTTTTCGCGATGGTGTCGGAATGGGCTGAAATTTGGCAGGTTGATTGGAAACGACCTGCGAAATTGGACACGGGGCACAGACCCGGGACCACGGGATATTAGCCAAATTCCTTCGTTTGGGCCTCCAAATAATTAATTTCCTTATTAATTACGTCAGGTTAAAGAAGTGCTGGATAGAAAATTAAGAAAGAAAAACCGCACCAAGGGCAATTTTGTCATTTGGCGCGACGGCGTTTGAATGGGCCGAAATTTGGCAGGTTGATTGGAAATAGCCTTTGTAATTAGACTCGAGGCACAGACTCGGGATCACAAGATTTTAGCCAAATTCCATCGTTTGGGCCTCCGAATAATTAATTTCCATATTAATTATGTCAGGTTGAAGAAGTGTTGGACAGAAAATTAACAAAGAAAAA
>NW_019249880.1:0-1325 GCF_002742605.1 Olea europaea var. sylvestris
AAATTCTTAAAAGATGATATTTACTGTACCATATAATAGTTGTTAAGGGTACCGTTCCTTGCAAAGAAACGAGCAACAGAGAATGCAAGATCTTCTGCTGAACGTTGGGACGGAGGGTCTCCAAATACTCTGTATCTGCAATCATATTTTGTTTTCAAGGGAGAAATACCCGTTAGAACAAAATAGAAAATCGATGTCGATATGGCATAATCGAGGCATAAGGCCTATACTCACTGAGCAGTCCAGTTCTCCGTCCACAAAGAAGGCTTGTTAGGGCCATTTGGACCAGGGAAAGTATCTCCACACTGTCTTCCATTACACGTACTAATCTAGATAGCGAATCGATTATGTTAGACAAAACAGAATTAACATATTCGACTAAAAGTCAAAAAAGAAGGGGGAAAAATAACTAACCACATGCTCGGGGGCATCCTCCTGCTTGCACATAATCCACGGGATGCCATCATATAGACCTACGGCCATATCTGCTGCCCACTTAACATACTTTTCTCCTGCTTCTCTGTAGGCAAGCTGGATATTATTGTACTCGTTTTCAATCTGTGCCATGATAACGGGGCCTCCTTGATCTGCAAATAGTTTCTCCTTTTTCACCATATTAACGATCATCTCTGTGTATTTTTGCATATGATACTGCAAAGTCGAACATTTTTTTTGATCAATTGGACAATGTAACGGAAGTATAAGTTGCTTCACTAAAAAAAGAAAGTCCGGTCTGTTATTAGATGAATTACCACGAAGGGTTCGTTGTAAGAACGGAATGTGATGTCGGGAACCTCTCTTAGCCAGTATGGAAATCCTCTGTTCAGACAGACACATTCAGGATTAAAAACAAGGTTGTCATATGATTAAATTAAAAAATATGAGAAAATGATACTTTCGAAAAATTTACCCCATATTCCATTCACCCTCAATGTAGGGTCCAACCCTGAGACTAACCCACAAACCATGCTCCCCAATCATTTTAAGGAATTTTATGAGGTCATAGTTGCCTTCAAAATTGAACTGGCCTTGAACTGGCTCATGGATGTTCCAAAAAACATAAGTCTGGATGAGGTTCAGACCACCCTTTTTGGCCTTTTCAATGATTTCTGGCCACATCTGAAATCAATGCATATAACAAAATTTAAACTCCGTGCAGGCTTTTAAACGAGGTGGTTGAACATAATCATTTGAGATTATTACCTCAGGAGGGCTACGAGGATAATGGATTGAACCTGAGAAGATAAGTTCTCGACTTCCATTAATGATAAGTGATCGTCCATCGTAGGTTACAACGGATTTCTTCCCCTTCCCCTTCCCCTTCT
>NW_019249881.1:0-1325 GCF_002742605.1 Olea europaea var. sylvestris
AAATGTTATGAACCAGAGAAAAAGAGAGAACAAAAGAGATAGCTAATAAATTTGTGTGTTTTATTGAACACTAAAGCCCCATATTTATAGCCAAAAATATCAACAACAACGAAAGATAAGAAATGTTATGAACTAGAGGAAAAAGATAGATAATCCACTAAATTTTTGTGTTTTATTAAGTACTAAAGCCCCATATTTATAAAGAAGAATTAGGGCTACAAGAGATACAATAATCATAATGCCTAAGATTGCATTCATAAATATTACTATATTTACAACAATACCCCTTGAATGACTATTTACGTAATAACTATCTCATTAGAACCTTGTTTAGCAAAAAACTCAGTGGGACAAAAATTCCAACAAATGAAAAAAAAAAGTACAAATAATTTGAAATAATAAAATCCTGCCTTGTTAAAACCTCGTCAAAATAATTCTGTGGAACAAAATTTGATTGGAGAAACAGAGTACAGCTTCTCTCCTGATTTCAGTTCTTGATCAAGCGATCAATGTTTTGCATGTCAATATCTTCAATATTGGTATCTTTTACGTCTACAATTTCAAGAAAATCCAGAGGAACAAAACTTGGTAGTTGTAGTAATATGATGATTCAAAAAATAGCTCGTGTTGATCTCTTTATGAGTCTCATATATATCACAGCATTATTTTGAGGATAAATATCTTTAGGTTATGAACATTCGTTACACAAAGAATATGACTCATTAAACCTTATTTGGAAAAATCTTGTGGGAAAAATCATAAAAAAGAATAAATGGTACATTATTATTTTGAGTACGCTACAAAAGTTGACTGATTAAAAATCTTGCCAAAAAAACCCAATGGGATAAAACCTTAATCTAGGAAAAAGGAGTACAATGCATATTTATTCACCCTCATGATAATATTACTTGAATTATATGCTTAAGGTATATTAAATCTTTCAAGGTAACATTAATAGCCATGTTAGATGAGTTGACTATAATCAAATTTATAATATGCATATCAAATTTCATGCATTGTCAAACTTATAAAATAGAGACTTGTGATTACATCTACCATAAGACAGTTTATCAATTTATACAAGTTTCGTCAAATTCATTATGTAAAGGATCATATATTTCATATTACGACTTTAATTTTTTCATTTTCATATACACCTTTAAGTATTCAAACTATAGATCAAAAAACTTCAAGTTTCTCTAGTAAGTTAAATTTTACTAAAATGACATCCAAAAACTTCAGATCTCTTTAGCAAATTCAATTTGCTAGGATTACATTAATTTATTTGGCCAATTATTTATTCGATTGATATACTTTGACAAATT
>NW_019249882.1:0-1325 GCF_002742605.1 Olea europaea var. sylvestris
TTGGAATCGTCTAAAATTTGAGTGATTGATGGGAAACAAAAATCGCGCCGGGAGCAATTTCGTCATTTTTCGCGACGGAGTCAAAATCGACTAAAATTTGACTGATTGATGGGAAACAAAAATCGCGCCGGGGGCGATTTAGTCATTTTTCGCGACGGTGTAGAAATGGGCTCAAATTTGACCAATTGATCGGAAAAAAAAACGCGTAGGGGCAATTTCGTAATTTTTCAAGACGGTGTCGGAATCGGCTAAAACTTGACTGATTGATGGGAAACAAAAATCGCGCCGTGGACAATTTCGTCATTTTTCGCGACGGTGTCGGAATCGGCTAAAAATTGACTGACTGATGGGAAACAAAAATCGCGCCGGGGGCGATTTCGTAATTTTTCGCGACGGCGTCGAATTGGGCTCAAATTTGACAGATTGATCGGAAACGAAAATCGCGTCGGGCTCAATTTCGTCATTTTTTACAACGGTGTCGGAATCGGCTAAAATTTGACAGATTAATCGGAAATAAAAATCTCTCCGAGGGCAATTTCGTCGTTTTTCGCGACGGTGTCGATTTCGTCATTTTTCGCGACGGTGTCGAAATTGGCTCAAATTTGTCCAATTCTTCGGAAAAAAAATCGCGCCGGGGTCGATTTCGTCATTTTTCGCGACGGTGTCGGAATCGGCTAAAATTTGACTGATTGATCGGAAACAAAAATCGCGCCGGGGGCAATTTCGTCGTTTTTCGCGACAGTTTCGAAATCGGCTAAAATTTCAAAGATTGATGGGAAACAAAATTCGCGCCGGGGGCGATTTCGTAATTTTTCGCGACGGTGTCGAAATGGGCTCAAATTTGACCGATTCTTCGGAAAAAAAATCGCGCCGGGGTCGATTTCGTCATTTTTCGCGACGGTGTCGGAATCGGCTAAAATTTGACTGATTGATCGGAAACAAAAATCGCGCCGGGGGCAATTTCGTCGTTTTTCGCGACGGTGTCGAAATGGGCTCAAATTTGACCGATTCTTCGGAAAAAAAATCGCGCCGGGGTCGATTTCGTCATTTTTCGCGACGGTTTTGGAATCGTCTAAAATTTTACAGATTGATGGGAAACAAAAATCGCGCCGGGGGCGATTTCGTAATTTTTCGCGACGGTGTCGAAATGGGCCCAAATTTGACCGATTCATCCGAAAAAAATCGCCCCGTGGTCAATTTCGTCATTTTTCGCGACGGTTTTTGAATCGTCTAAAATTTGACTGATTGATGGGAAACAAAAATCGCGTCGGGGGCGATTTCGACATTTTTCAGGACGGTGTCGTAATGGGCACAAATTTGACCGA
>NW_019249883.1:0-1325 GCF_002742605.1 Olea europaea var. sylvestris
ATTGGCTGAAATTTGGCAGTTTGATCGGAAATAAAAATCGCGCCTGCGGCAATTTCGTCATTTTTCTCGACTGTGTCGGAATGAGCTCAAATTTGATAAGTTGATCGGGAACAAAAACAGCGCCGGGTGTAATTTTGTCATTTTTTGCGACTGTGTCGGAATTGGCTAAAATTTGACTGGTTGAACGGAAACAAAATTCGCGCCGGGGGTAATTTCGTCATTTTTCTCGACTGTGTCGGAATGGGCTCAAATTTGACAGGTTGATCGGAAACAAAAATCGCGCCGGGGGCAATTTCGTCATTTTTCTCGACTGTGTTGGAATGGGTTGAAATTTAACAGATTTATCGGGAACAAAAATCACGCCGGGGGCAATTTCATCATTTTTCACGACTGTCTCGTAATGGGCTCAAATTTGACTTGTTGATAGGAAACAAAAATCGCGCCGGGCGTAATTTCGTCATTTTTCGCGACTGGGTCGGTAATTGGCTAAAATTTGATTGGTTGATCTGAAACAAAAATCGCACCGGGGTCAATTTCGTCATTTTTCTCGACTGTGTCGGAATGGGCTCAAATTTGACTTGGTGATAGGAAACAAAAATCGCGCCGGGGGGGTAATTTCGTCATTTTTCTCGACTGTGTCGGAATGGGCTCAAATTTGACTTGGTGATAGGAAACAAAAATCGCGCCGGGGGGGTAATTTCGTCATTTTTCTCGACTGTGTCGGAATGGGCTCAAATTTGACTTGGTGATAGGAAACAAAAATCGCGCCGGGGGGGTAATTTCGTCATTTTTCTCGACTGTGTCGGAATGGGCTCAAATTTGACTTGGTGATAGGAAACAAAAATCGCGCCGGGGGGGTAATTTCGTCATTTTTCTCGACTGTGTCGGAATGGGCTCAAATTTGACTTGGTGATAGGAAACAAAAATCGCGCCGGGGGGGTAATTTCGTCATTTTTCTCGACTGTGTCGGAATGGGCTCAAATTTGACTTGGTGATAGGAAACAAAAATCGCGCCGGGGGGGTAATTTCGTCATTTTTCTCGACTGTGTCGGAATGGGCTCAAATTTGACTTGGTGATAGGAAACAAAAATCGCGCCGGGGGCAATTTCGTCATTTTTCTCGACTGTGTCGGTATGGGCTCAAATTTGACAGGTTTATCGAGAACAAAAATTGCGCCGGGGGCAATTTCGTCATTTTTCTCGACAGTGTCGGAATTGGCTGAAATTTGACAGGTTTATCGGAAACAAAAATCGCGCCGGGTGTAATTTCATCATTTTTCGCGACAGTGTCGGAATTGGCTGAAATTTGACTTGTTGATCGGAAAC
>NW_019249884.1:0-1325 GCF_002742605.1 Olea europaea var. sylvestris
TATTTAAGAATATTTACATGTACCAAAGGTAAAAGTTATTATGTAAAGTACGTGGCCCTCGAAGCTTAAGTTCGGGGTGTCATAATTAGTATGCTGGACGGCGGTGGATGGTTGCATATTGGACCAATGGATCTCCATCATGAAGTACTTTAATTTTTAGAAACACTAGAATATTTATTAACAGTTGATTATTATTATTTTTAAATTTAGACTCAATTGTGAGTCACGTCATAACTTTCAATTAGTCCTATTTTTATTATTTGTTAGAACTACTTTTATTAATGTTTGATAAAAGATATGAATCCAAATTGTTCCGCATATGTTATTTAATTTAATTTACCTTTTGTTAAGGTTGTTCAATTTTTACTGAATTCCTCGTTATATTAAAATGTATTTGCCTCAAGCACTTTATTAATCAATTCACGTTTGGTAACGTTCCGGGTTGCTAGAGAATTCGGGGCGTTACAGCTTGGTATTTTCCTGTAGATTTTCAAAATTTAAAAATTTTGAAAAAAAAAAGCTATATATATTTAATCTTTTTGGGAGATTCATTGTTTGAGTTTTCTTGCTTTGAGTATTCGTAAAACTAAGAGGCTTTGTCAAAAAGACCTAAACTATCTAAGGCGAGCTTGGGATTTAAGCGGTCCACTTGTGACCTCCCTCCTCACCTGGAAGCCTTTTTAGTTGCGCGTTATTCAAATCGATAAGACGAAAAATAATGTTTTAAACCCACTACAATTTTAGAAAATTCTTTCATTTTAGAAACTTTTATACCAAAAAAAAAAATTTACAAAAATTTATAAGTTACGAGATCCATGGAATCCAATACTCATCAATCTACCACTGTCCAATATTTTAAGGTATGTAAGGATGAAGAATATTTTTATTGATATTACCATTTATATTTCAATGCATACTAGTTAGTTGCATGATTTTTTTTTTCCTACACGTCATTTTACTTTAAGGGAGAATGTTAATTAAGCAAATGATTATTTTGTGTAGGATTGTATGATTAGTAAAGCAATTCTTATATGACTAGAACCTTAGTGCATAACACTTGGCCTTAGCATAACATACACGAAAGACATGACTAAATATAGAAAAACCTTTAGGAAGAGTGTAGTATGGTTGAGCAGTTCTTAAGATAAATTACTTTTAATTCAAGGAAATGGCACGACGACAACAAGATCAAGCTACTATGTTCAGAGATTTACTAAGGGCAGTGCAAGACTTGGGCAGGCTGCAGGCTCAAGCGGCACCTCATAATGCAACAGGAGGTGCCAACACCATGAGCTCAATTGTTGAACAGTTTCGTCGCTTTAAAC
>NW_019249885.1:0-1325 GCF_002742605.1 Olea europaea var. sylvestris
ATTTTTGTAGTATAAAATGAAAAACAAAAAGGAAAATAAGGATTTTTTTATAAATTAGATCAAAAGAACAATGTTGCACCAAATTGATGTCAAATTATGAACTTGTGTTGGAGAGGATTTTCACACCAATTTGATTCTCAAAATGGTGTAAGGTTTGGAAATGCCCTAAGAATAGCAGAGATATTGTTCGAAAGCATAAGAACACCATGCAACAACAATAAGTTTTCTTTTCGTGTTCACCGTGGTGGTGGAGAAACTACAATGGATTGAAAGGTTAGGACTTTGAAGAGGTGAAGACTAGTTAAGATCATCTTTTAAAGACTCTCAAAATACACAGTACACTTTATTTTAAATAGCTAATGCTTAAAAATGAGTTTCAAGAAACTCTCTATTTTAACTTTTTAAAATAGAGAGTAGGTTTAGAGTATCTCCAAAAAACTTTTTAAATATGAGATACTCTCTATTTTAAATAGTCAACATCTAAAATCATGCTCCAAGAAATTCTTTAAATTAACATTTTAATTTATAGAGTTGGTTTAGCTTTTCAAATTTAGAGAACTAAACTCACTCTCTATAATTAAATTCATTCAAAGTGTTTCAATTTTCAATATAAGAAAATAATAAAATAATTTGAAGAAAAGCTAATTAAAATAAAATATAGAGAAAAATAATAAATATTTTTTATTGTAGTAAAATTAAGTGTTAAATATAAACATGTTGGAGTACTTCAAAATTTTAACTCTTCAAATTTATAAGAATAATGCTATGTAATCTCTTGGGGTTACAACCCCAATTCATGTGGCGCTAGATGATAGACTAAATAAAATGTGAAACTAAATTACTTATTTAATTTCACACATCATTTAATGCTACATTAACGTCACCTAAGTTGGGGTTGTAACTTCAATCAGACCCGGTCCTTGGGTGAGGCCATTAAGGTTGTTTCAAAATAATGTCAGGCCTGGATGGAATAGCCTACAACCCATTTACCCTTACCAACCCAACTTATATATCCAATTATCCACAATCCAAAATTCAATCCCAAGACCCAAAATTCCCAAATTTCAAATTCAATCCTATAGCTTACGGCTGCTCTTTGGTTGAACCTTTGAAGTCTCATCAGTCATCTCTATAACTTCGGTCACTTCGCCAAGCGCAGTCCGTCTCCACTCTTCCACTCCATACGTCGTTCGCCTTCGCTCCCAACAACTTCTTGTTCTCCTTTTTTCGGTTTGTTTCTAAACTTTTCCCATTGATTTGATGAATTTTATCAACTGGGTTGTCTTTATTATAGGTATATGTGATTGTTAGATTAGTAGAATTTC
>NW_019249886.1:0-1325 GCF_002742605.1 Olea europaea var. sylvestris
TTTTAATCATGTTAAGAATCGATAATCACAATCCAATAAATTAATAAAAAGAAGAATTCATACATGCGGAATTCATTGTTGATATGAATAGTAGTTGTAATAGCAGTCAGGATTTTTCCCTCCTTGCTCCTCACAAAATTATTAGCTATCAGTGGAGCAAACTAATAAAATATATGGAGAGGTGATGAGACCTAACCTTTATATAGGAAATAATTGCGCCGTCCCATTTCAACTAAAATTCTAATTAGGGTTTATTTCCGACCCACATATTTAAAATTACCACATCATATTAATTACAACTCGTAAGGTGTAAAAAACTCAATTGATCATCTAACAAATTTGGTCCAGTCACAAATATCATTATGAGCCCTACATCTAACCCGTAAAATTTGCAATCGAATGTGAAGCCCACATATGGAATTATTCCAACATCTAAATCTTTTGTTTGGAAATCCAAGAAGTGTTGTGCCTGGTTTTTCTGAGGATTTTCTGCCTTGTTTCGTTCTTGATCTATTGCAGTTTTTGGACTTGCATAGCCCCTAGGCTGCTATGCTACTTTCAAGATTGTTGGGTCCTGTTCAGATCTTTGAACTTGCTTCGTAGCCAAACTGCCCTGGGAATGTCGATGTGTGCATCTATAATAACCTCTGTCCGTAATAGAAAAAGTGAGTCGAATATTGCGAATTTTATCACGTAGGAGAACTAGATTGCAACCCTTTGTACTGTGATTATTCTTAAACTTCTCAAATTAAATAATACTATAGCAATTTGCAAGGTGATGAAAAATAAACAGGATAAAAAGACAGCGAAGTGGGGCAAATTTGATAGTTGAGAGAATCTTCTATAGAAGACTTTCTGGAAGTAAATATAGTGAGAAAAATAGTACTACCACAAGTAGTTAGAAAATTCTAAGTGATTAAAATTGGTCCAAATCTTTTTAATTTGACTAGTTGATCGATCATTTATTATACAGAAGGGGAATGGAGATGGTTGAACATTGATCAATTCTTGCAGTTCAGTCAACTTGTCCTTACGAACTTTCTATGAATCCAACATCTTATTCTGATGCCAATTTATGAACATGGTACTAGTGTCCGAAAGTGATTGAAAGTCAAAAATGAAACGTATGATGACAATGATTATTTCTCAGGCAATTAAGTGTAACTTTTTAAATTCTTACATTAAATGCATACACTAAATGCAGGGAGTTTGATTTTTGCATCTTTAGTTGAGGTTAGACCGAGACTTCATTCTAAGTAAATAAATGGGTACTTTATTTATATGATGTGGTTGGACAATTGATATATTGTGAAGAGGCACGACCA
>NW_019249887.1:0-1325 GCF_002742605.1 Olea europaea var. sylvestris
AAAGACGAACAAACCCGATGTTATCAAGAAATTGAAAGCCACTTTTCATTGGCTCGATTTTAGTCGAATTAGACTAGCATTTCGCCAAAAACGAACAAACTCGAAGTTATCATGAAATCAAAACCCACAATTCATTGGCTTGTTTCCAATCGAATTACACTAGCAATTCGTCAAAAACGATCATACCTGAAGTTATAATGAAATCAAAAACCACTTTTCATTGGCTCAATTCCAATCGAATTAGACTAGCAATTTTCGAAAATGATCAAATTTGAAGTTATCATGAAATCAAAAACCACTTTTTAATGACTTGATTCCAATCGAATTATACTTGCAATTCACCGAAAATGAACAATCCCGAAGTCATCATGAAATTAAAAATTACTTTCCATTGGCTCAATTCCAATCGAATTAGACTAGCAATTTGCCGAAAACGATCAAACCCGAAGTTATCAGGAAATCGAAAACTACTATTCATTGGCTCGATTCCAATCAAATTGGACTTGCAATTTTTCAAAAACTATCAAACAAAAAGTTATCATGAAATTGAAAGTCACTTTTCGTTTGCTCGATTTCAATCGAATTAGACTAGCAATTAACCGAAAATGATCAAACCGAAGTTATCATGAAATCGAAAACCACTTTTCATTGGCTCGATTCCAATCGCGTCAGACTAGCAATTCGCCAAAAAGGATCAAACCGAAGTTCTCGTGAAATCAAAAACCACTTTTCATTGGCTCAATTCCAGTCGAATTAGACTAGCAATTAGCAGAAAATGAAAAAACCTGAAGTTATCATGAAATCAAAAACCACTTTTCATTAGCTCGATTCCAATCGAATTGGACTAGCAATTTTTCGAAAACGATCAAACCCGATGTTATCATGAAATCGAAAGCCACTTTTCATTGGTTCGATTCCGATAGAATTGGACTAGCAACTCTCCGAAAATGATCAAACCCGAAGTTATCATGAAATCAAAAATCACTTTTCATTAGCTCGATTCCAATCGACTTAGACTAGCATTACGCCAAAAATGAACAAACACGAAGTTATCATGAAATCAAAAACTACTTTTCATTGATTCGATTCGAATCAAATTAGACTAGCATTTCGCCAAAAATGAACGAACCCGAAGTCATCATGAAATCAAAAACCTCTTTTCATTGGCTCGATTCCAATCGAATTAGATGAGCAATTTGCCAATAATGAACAAACCCGAAGTTATCATTAAATAAAAAACTACTTTTCATTGGCTCGATTCCAATCGAATTAGACTAGAATTACGCAAAAAATGAACAAGCCCGAAGTTATCATGAAATCAAAAA
>NW_019249888.1:0-3512 GCF_002742605.1 Olea europaea var. sylvestris
GGTTGACGCAAGTGATTGTTCGATGATTTTAATAAATGCCGATGGTTGCATCAGAGATCTGATATCTTCTTTCTTCTCCAATTCTATTGCATTGCATGGACATTGTTGCCATGTCGTTTCAAAGCTCTCGGGGAATTGCTTCGAAAAAGCATTTATGGGGAGCTCTACTTTTCACCGCAAGCTCTTTACATTCTGTGCTAGCCATCCACGAGGGATCGATTAGTCAAATAATTTTGCTAATATTTATTATTTTACATTTGCGGTTTTATGATTTATGTAAGTTAAGCAGTCGATTACGATAGGATTGTTTAATACTTTTACTGTTTTTTTTTTTTCTTGTTTTCATTAATAATGAATGTTATCTTCGAATAGCAATTTATTAGTGTTCTAAAAGCGTAGTGCATGACTATACGTGCAAATTAAGCTTCGGTTGATTCTGACCTAGTTGAGACTTATGCGTTAAAAAAAAAAAAATTATTTTAATATTATTTTAAATTTTTATCAATTTAAAAATTATTTAATAATATATACAAATTATAATAAATATACTTTCGAACAATAAACGAGATGTATTATGATAGTGCTAATTGAATTACATGAAGAGTTTATTTTTTATTTAGTTAGTAAAAGATAGGAAAATGGTTAATTATAAATAACTATTTTTATTAGTTAGTAAAAGATAGGAAAATGGTCAAATAAAGGGAATGTTTATTCAACGTCAAAAGTTCACAACAAAATTCTCTGAGATGCCCTTTATAAATTAATGGATTAATAAGTGGTTACTAATTTTTTAGACTTTCATGGTCTATTTGGGCCCATTATTTCCTAAAAATATATTTTGGAATAGTAAATTGATAGAAAATGTGTAATTAAAAAAAAAATTGAATTTGTATAATATTATTTTATTGAAAAATATATATAGTTCAAAAGAAGAGGGAAAAATACATTTTAAAAATAATGGAGATCAAACAATAGTTCAATCTATTGACATAAAAGTTGAAAGAAATATAATTTGTTGGGCATTTTGGTAAATGATGTCCAAATCCTCTAGGTAATGATGAAAAATCGTTGCTCAATCATCTTCATAGGCTATAAGCCCGAAATTAAAGAATATTAAATTCACACCACAATTGATAGTAAGCCAATTATATTGGGTATTTAGAGGTAATCAGCACATTGGGCTCAATACCCAACTTTGGAGGTAATTTGAAAATCACGTGAAAGATAGATAAACATTATCAACCATTTTTCTCTCGTTTTGAACTCTATCTTTCAGTTTTTATTAAACTCAAATCTTGCAGTTTTGACTGAACTCAATCTTGCAAGATTTTTGGGAAATCCATTTCTTCTTGAAGCCTATAAATTGGAGCCCCTTTCCTTCAGTTTATACAAACCAAAAACGAAGAAAACTTTCTCTGCTTTGTGCAAAAGGAAGAACCTGCCTCTACCTTCTTGTGAACCTATTTTTGTGACTCAAAAAGGCCTTCAAATTGGGGATACCTTTGTGGTGTTGGATCAATTTTCTGAGCCTAATCTAGAAGGGGAAAACATTGTTCTATAATTTTGTGATTTTGGTTCTTGATTTCCTTTTCTTTATTATTTGCAAATTCCTAAACTAATTCGTTGATTTGTTCGATTTGTAGGTGGATTTGCTCAACATAATTATTAACTTTTGGACTTTTCAATTTAATTGACATAAAAGTTGAAAAAAATGTTAATAATGCGCGACAAATTGTGCCTTAAAGCAGTCAACAAAAGTTTTTATTGCTAAATTAACGCATAGATCCTAAGCGCGCCATTTAAAACATTTGAACTTGCAGCTTCAAAGTGTTGACAGCTAAATTAGCGCACAGGTCCTGGGCGCTAAATTTAAAATACTTGAATTTACAGCTTCAAAATTTTTTATGTAAAACACACTACGAGGTTATTACTGGGGTTCTGACGTACAATACATATTAAGGAAGAGTGAATCAATTATCTTGTCAAGTATGCACCAGTTTTATTGCCAATACTAACACTGATATNACGTACAATACATATTAAGGAAGAGTGAATCAATTATCTTGTCAAGTATGCACCAGTTTTATTGCCAATACTAACACTGATATTCCCTGTACATCGATATTAAGTCTTGAGGTAGTCCGGGATTTTATGGCGAAAACAGAAATTGAGTAAAAATAACATAGAGGATAAAAAATCCTTTTCATGCCTTTCAAAAAATAATTAAAAAAAGTTTTTAAGGTTATTGGACAACCTCTTGTTCAGCTCTTGGGAGCAGAAAGGCTCTCGTAGAAGAGAATATACCCGTGATCTGTGTTACTCGAGTATTCTTGAGCTGATCCGAAAAACGTCTGGACAGCAGATTCATCAATCATCTCCACATTTTCATCGTCAAAGAACAACCAGTGGTTGTGGCTTTTGACAAGACTAACGTAATGACCATGGTTTGGGCCGCTCCCAACATGAACTACCACAGCAAACAAAGAGTATTCAGAGTCAGTATCTTCCATTGTATTGCTCAGTTTCAGCTCCAGTGGGAACACAACACGATATGACAACTTTTTGTATCGACCAAGTTGTTCCATGTACTTGAAACGCTTAAGATGAATGACCAGGATATGTGGTGGTTTCTTTATCTTCATCCTCTTCTGGGCTTCTTGCAAACTGCATTACGGTAATGAAAAATAATTAACTTTATGTTTTGTCGTTTAATGATTGATATTACGAATGGACAAAGACACTTGCCTACAACATTTATCGCAGAAGAATTTATCCTCAGCATTCAGGGTCTCCGTAGAACTGAAGTTCTTGAGGCAGCTAGTAATTGAACTGTTTTGTTCAATATCAAGGCTTAAATCCAAGAATGTCTCGTCCCTTGCTGTAACTGTCTCACACCTAAGACACCTAGTCTCATTGGTGAGAATGCCCTGTATTTGGGTAAAAGTCAAGATCAACAGATGAGAAGCTGGTCAAACAAGCGAGCATCTTCCAAAACATTAGACAACTTCAGAGCATCAGAAAGTACCAAATGATTCAGATGTATTAACAAGTTTAAGAATTTAGGCTCATATTACACTTTTAACCAACTTTCAAAATGTTGAAACTCGCTAACGCTAACAGGCTTATGAAAAATAGAACATGACAATCGAATAAATTTTTTTAAATTCATACTACAATAGAACTTGCAACAAGTTACCTGAAAATACTTGTGCACCAAAGTAACCAACGGTTCCTTCTTAAAACCATTAACCTGAGCATAATTGACCCCATTTGCAACATGCTCAGCAGATGAAGCTTGTGGCAAGCTTGTCACTTTGTGGGATTCTTTCTCCAGTATGTCAGCAAGTTCATTTAGTAAAAAGTTCAAAAATTCATGGGCATCCTGCACAACAGCATGAACATCGCATGCCTCAGATCTATTTTTGATCTATAAAATCACGATAAATATGCATACAAAGTAAACCCGGCATTCTATCTTGGATTGACCCAACGATATAGAGACAGAGAATAAA
>NW_019249888.1:9966-13733 GCF_002742605.1 Olea europaea var. sylvestris
TTTTTTTTTTATAGGTAAATAAGAACAAATGAAACAAGTTGATGCCTAAACCCTAGAAATTACCAAGAATAGTTCAGCAAAGTGGAGATTGTTAAGTATTTGGGTTGCCTCGTATTCTTGGTCCATAACATTTGGGCCTATGTTGCTCATTCTGGATAATGGTCCAACCCGAATGAAGAAAAAGTGGTTCTTATAAACACGCCTCTTCATTTAATTGATGCTTGATCTAGCCATACACTTGGCCATCTCCCAATCGTTGATTTGTGACTCTTTGATTGACTGCTTAAGTATCGTTTGGCCATTCATTTTCTGGAAGCATTGAACTTTGTGTTTAGGATTCTCTCTTTCTTCTCTCTAACCACATTGTGTACTCTTTGTGAGTTTTTAATCTGAAAATCAGAGTGATTCTGAGATTCTACATTTGATATATACTGTGAGAAAGGTTCTTAGTAATATGGTGTGGTTTTATACTGTGTGTTGATGCTAGAGAAAACATCGAAGAAATCTTTGATTTCTTCGTACATATTGTAACGATTCTTGGTGATTTCTTAGTGGATCTAAAGCTTTATTCACTTGTAGATGTTCAACGGGTGAGTAGATCGTAAGACTGAGCATCAGGGCCCTTTGTAGCGAAAAAATTCTTCATGTTCTTGTTTCCCTTAAGTTTCTGCAATTCCTTTTGTTACGATTGGTTCGAAAATAAATTTTTAAACAAGATCCTGATACCAACAATATTTTTGGTAACAGGAAATTCTAATGATTTGATTTGGTAAAAAGAGAAATTTTAGGGTAAAAAAATATAGTAACTTTGAAGAACATAATTGGAGGGAGGGAATAGCAATAAAGTTATGCCTGGAAAGAAGTTCCATTATTTTAATTTTTTGGAAACCAACTTCGTATTTCTGCATGTATGTTTCAACTTAAGAAAAAAGATATTTGATTTGATAAATGTTTTGATGATGCAAATAAAATGTCCATACATAATCAAATAATGGATTGGATTTTGCACTGCCAACAAGAAGTAGAGAACAAACCACAATTTACCTGATGCATATATCCACGGAAAAGCTCATTTTGTTTTCTTACTCTTTGTACAAAGCGTTTTGGAGCTATTACACCTGTTTTTTTCTTCTGTGAACTAATCTGCATAAATAACAACTGGTTGGTGACTTCAACATCTCATGGAAATTGTATACTGAACATGTAAATTGATGATCTTCAGTCTTCACTACCAATGAACAATATAATTTGTGTAACACACTGTGTTATGACAAGCCTGACATATTTCTTAGTTGAAGTAAATCCATTTTAGTGAACTTCATGCCATTAAAAACTTAATAGACAGATTTAGCGCCCGTCTTTTCTTATTTTTTACTTGCTTTTTTCCACTTTTCTGACCGTTGCAAAACCATTACAGCCGTCTTTGTTGACTTCCTACTCACATGGGGACTCGCATCACTTTGGCAACAGTACAAAAATTGCACAAAATTTGGGGAAGAAGCATTCCCAGACACGCACTTAGATAGGCCATGAAAATTGTTGCGACAATTGTTACTATACACAAGATGTAATGTGCAACCATGGGTAAAGAATATCCAAGGCTGCATACTGACTAAATATTATGTATACAATCCTGATGAAATCTTCCACCAAGCAAGTAACTGAATTCATATAGTTAGTTTACAAAAACATAAATATTATTTTAACTTGAAGGCAGGTTATTTGCAAAAAATCTCTCATCCTCCACATGTTAGAAGGATGGCACGTGCCCCTTCCACTTGTGCTTAAGGTCCATATTAAATAGACATGGTAGGGCTATTGCCAAACCCCCCCGGGTGCCCCCCACTGGGTCTAGGTGGAGACATAAAAACCCACTGAGGCTCTGATGGTTTTCTACTTAAGGGGGAAAAAACATATTCTTATGATACATAGTACAGTAGTACATAATTTTATTGCCACCGTGATTACTAAGATGAAATATATTACCTGTGAGAACAATTCTGCCAGACATGTCAAGAGATTCTCATCTCCTTCGCTAGGATTTTTGTTGCTTGAATAATACTCCAGCAGTTCTTCACGAAATGGAACACAGAAGTAAAGAGCCTAAAAAACACGATGATATAATTGGATTAGCACAATAACATAGAAGCCTAGTGCTTACCTTGTAAAATAAATTCTATTACAAATACACTCCCTTATTTAGACATGCGACTTTCTAGTCCTGAACAAACTTGTAAGAAATTTGTTTTCATTTGAAAATCTATTTTACAGTTTCCTCTTTGGTGTTCGTAAAATAATTTTCTTAACCAGTGTCCACTACCTCAACCATCATCACTATCAACATAGGGTGTTTTATATATGTGTGTGCGCGCGCGCGTGCGCGCGTGCCGGGTGGAGTCAATACAGTAGAAATAGAAAAAGTGTTGATTGGCACAGTGCTGCTAAGGGCCTAAGCAGAGGTCAAGCAAGCAGTTGGAAAATGACCAGCTTCCAAATGCTACCACAGTCATTTTTGCTTTGAACATGGAATAAATCTTTTGTAAATTCTAAACAGAGAAAAACACCAAATCTTCCAGAAATCATCAGGTTTATGCACAAACAAATGGATCCATCTAAAATTTTGCGGCAAACCCATCTAAAGAAATTCAAGATAAGAATCATGAAATTTTACTGTTGAACTTCACTCGCACAACAAAACCATTTTCCTTTTCCTTCTATGCTTTCTTTTCCAAGTCCCCACGTAGAGAACAGCAGTAGAAGTCCCCAAGATCACTATTTTACACCAAACAGAGAGACCCATCTAAATATTGCCAAAGAAAACCCATAAAAAAAAATAGCAATTCAATACTTCTCCGATGGTGGTCCTTTCTGTACACAGCATAAACAACTCTATAGAAAGTCAATCAACCCACCCGACCAAAACCTTGTTCCACGATTCTAAGACGCAAATCCTATTACACTCCCCAAAATCATAAAAATCCAAAATAGAAAGAACGATAGGATTGAATCACAAACCCACATATCAAATATCATAAAATAAATCTGCAACTGATACCGCACATATTAAACAACGATAAATTAAACATATCTAGATAGCTACCTGAAGGACGCTGTTGCAATAGCAAGTGTTGCCGAAGTTCTCGAGGCCGAAATAGCGTTCGCCTTCGGGAAAATGGTCGCCAAGAGCCTTCTCTAGCTTGGAACCTGCCACACCCATAGTGAGTGCGACACCATCCACCATATACCAGAACTCGTCTATCCCGGTATTCCGATCACTTTGTATACTCTTGAATTTTTTATCTATTAATAATAATAGTTTATAGCTTAGAATTCTGCTGAGGAATATTGCTAGTACATTTAAGAAATTACTGTTGTTTTATGAAGTTATTTGTTCACGGAAGCCTTTCGTTGGGTTGACTCTTCTGGTCTGGTAGAGGTAGCTTTTGTGACTTGCTCGGTCGCTCCGCCTTCTCTTGCGGAGTTGTTTATTTATGTATGAAAATCGCATTTTGCTAAAAGCGTTTTACTTGAAGCTGTTTGGTTTTCCACAATTTTAACCCGACGACCTTCCAACTAATTTTAGAATTAATAAAATGAATCCTTTCAAGTATCGTCACACCCCAATTTATGCATAAATATTTGAAATCCAAATAATTATTCATCTTTTTTTTTTTTTTGGAAAATAAGTAATCTAGTATACTCGTAAAAATATGTATGGATGGACAAATATTAAGACTTGTAACATCAAATTATTCATTGCACATATT
>NW_019249888.1:17949-38471 GCF_002742605.1 Olea europaea var. sylvestris
TCATATCTGTAATTTTTCATAGTTAATCTTAGTTGCATTTACATCGATAAAAGGGAAGATAATAAAATAGAACCATGAATCGCAAACAGTGATTCGATTGATGATAATGAAAGAATATCGAGAGAGAAATAGTTAATTTTGAAAGAACTTACTGTCAATCTTGCAACTCGAACTGTCTTTCTAGTTGTTGACGGTGTTTTTACATGTAGTTCAAACTCAAACAAAAATAACTAAGCGTCTGAGAGTATAATAGATGAATTTGGAATTCCGCTTTAACGATTAACATTATAGGAGCGAAGTGATTCTAAGGACATTTATAAGGCAAGGTTGGATGTAATTCAATTTCAAAAATTCTGATTGAGGGGACATTGTTCATGAAATTCATGATAAAAGTTGTCGCATATTGTCTCACATATTCATAAAAGTATTTAACTTTCACCATTTTGTCATATGTTGTTTCTCAAGTTCATAAAAATATTTTACGGAGAGTAATACCTCAACAATCTTCCCCATGACACGCCAACTTACTATAATGCTATATTTCTCATTTTATCATTTTCATTTATAGTGGTTTTAATAACAATTATGTGAAAAAGTAATTATGATATGATTGTCTCAACTAAGAAATTTACGTCAGTTAAGGGGACGATAAGTGAGAGATATGATATGGTGGTGAAATTTGAAATTAAATTGGAATTTAATATTCAATAGAAATAAATTAAAGTTTAGTGACTCAATCGAAATTTCTCTGGAAGCTCAGTGACCGCTTATGGAAATTACCCCTAGCGTCCCCCTAACCCAAAACCTTTAATCCAAAGGCGCACAGCTGAGAATAAAGAAGACACAAAGATGGAGTCAACATTACTCTCTTTGAATTCTTTGTGCCTCTCCAAGTCCTTCGTTTCCCATTCTACCCCTCTCACCCACAGGCACTTTTTCCCGAATCGTTCGAGTGAACTCGCTCACCTCCAGTTCAGGTGCAGCGAGTTTGGCCGGATTTGTTCGGGTCCTGCTGTACGAGGTATTGTCATTGTGGACCCACGCTGGACCAAATTGCAGTGCGCGGCTAGCTCTGCGTCCTCGTTTACTTCCGATGGCGGAGGCTCTGATGGAATTGAGGGGAATGTCGGCGGCGGTGACAGTGATGATTCGCAGAAGGGTAGTGAGGGGAAGTCGACAGAGGTGTCCCCGGGGGATGATGATGCTTCTGCTGTCAATCTTGATTTTATTGTTCTTCATGTTGGAGTAAGCTCATCTTATTTCTCCTCAAATTTATCTCCCTAAATGTAAGGGTACAACTTCAAATAAATGAGCTACGCCGTCTTCAAATTTTAAATGAAATATTTGGTTAGCCATAAATATAATTCTTTAAATTGAGAATTAATCATAAGTCACCCAGTAGCTTGATGGACGCGCTATTCTGATTCTGGAGATGATGTGCTTTTAATTGAAATTTGAAAGGGTTTTTAATTTATGAGTTTTGATTTGTAAAAAAAGAAAAAAAAATTCTCTTCTTAGTTATTACACGAAAGGATAATTTCTTGAGTATCATGAATTATACGTTCAGCAACATTGGGTAATTTGCTTGCCCTTTGATTGTCTGTTTGAATGAATTTTTATTCTTTTGTTCTGTATGATATAATTAACTTTTTATGATATTTCAGGGAATGACATGCGGGGGATGCTCAGCAAGTGTGAAGAAAATTTTAGAAAGTCAAGTAAGTTGTAAGTGCATAAAATCATGGTGCATCTTTGAGTAATTTTGATACCTGCATATGCATGTCCTAATAATTGTTGAATATTAGGGTAAAAAGAAGCTTCATTGTTGTGCTTTTTTGTGTTTTGTGTAATGACTTTGGTTAATCTATTTCATGATCAAAGATACCCTTTTTGCTAGCTTTTCAGGGATTAGAGGAGAGTTTATACTTGTTTTTTCTTGCCCTCACATGTAGTTCTCTACTCTTTGCTAAAATGAAAACTTGGGGCAAGAAAAAATTCCTCTGGAAAGTGAAAAGAAAAATCACTCTAGCTGGATAAAGGTGTGGAGCAGGAAGAACCATTTTAATAGAAGTATTGTGCTACCAATCTCAACTTATTATAACGCATAACCTACTGCTGCTGATAATTAGAATACCAATGAAAGTGCATCTAATATTTTGTGATTATCCTTACGTAGTAAAAAGCACAGCAACATTATTCCAAAGAAGATGTTGAGAATGAATTTTTACCTTTATGCTGTGGATTTGGTTGACTATCTTGGAGAAGGAAAGCTGCCAGATATTATAATTTTTGAGACAATTGTTTGACATGTCGAATGGAAAATATTTTAGAACATATCCAAAACACTCTTTAAGCATAAGATACTCTCTATTTTGAAGAGTCTGACCCTTAAAATTATGTTCCAAAAGGCTCTTTAAATTAATATGGAGAGCCAAATCCATTCTTTATAATTAAATGCATTCGAAGTATTTCAATTTTCAATGGAGGAAAGTAATATAATAATTTAAAGGAAAGTTAGTGAAAATAGAATATAAGAAAAACAATAAATATTTTTTAAGAGTAGTAAAACTAAGTGTTAAATATAAAGAGTCCGTTGGGGTACTTAAAAGTTTTTAATCTCTAAATTTATTGATGCTCTTTAAATTTTAGAATATGCTCTTTAAAAATGGAGAGTCTCTTTGAGACGCTCTTACAATATGGCACGTAGTTTGCTACATTTGTCATTTTAAGTCTAGGGGATTTTGTACTACAAGCCTTGCGGCCACAATAGTTAAGTAATGATTATTCTATTAAATTTGTGAACAGACGCAGGTTTCTTCAGCTAATGTGGATCTCACAACTGAGACTGCAATGATCTGGCCTGTATCTGAGGCCAAGGCTGCACACAACTGGAGAAAGGATTTAGGAGAGGTTCTTGCAAAGCATTTGACAAGTTGTGGGTTCAAATCTAATCTTCGAGGTTAGCAATTTTCTATTTATGATTTTGAAGATTTCATTTGCTCTGTAATTCTTTGTGCCTCTTGTGAATGCGTGATTCTTTAAGAGGACGTGTACCGGTCCATGTTTCAAATGCTACTGGACCAAACTAATGAGAAATTGAAAACACCAACTAGCTAGAAAAGCAGTCCGTTGTCCAACTGTCATTAATCAGTTATACAGGAAGTCCTGAAACAGTCCTTGGTGTTGGAATAAGATGATTGTAATGCACTAGAATGCAAGATGTTTTTTCCTCCTGTACTCTCTGACAAATATCAGTGTTCATGAATTCCTTGTGATTTTAGGAATTGACCTGAAAGTCAATGGTTGAATTACAAGAATCCTTGGGTACCATTGTCTCCTGACCTCATTGATATCATTTTTGTAAGAGGGGTTACAGATTCTGGATGAATTAGGTTCACCAGTATCAGACCCGTTAGAATCTTTTCTTCATTTAAAATTCAACAGACCTCTGCACATATTTTCTACATTAAAAGATTTGTCTACTGGGAACATGTTAGGTTATGAAGAGTTTTGAATAAAATATATTTAAAAAACTGATGATATTCATTAAGAACGTTTGCTGTTCTAAGTTCATAGAGGTCAATAAATCAGTTGTGATTTTACTAGAATAATTGAGCACTTCAAAGATTTATGATTTATCTGTTAGATTCCAAAAATGAGGGACATAAATGATGGTAAGATATAAAAGTATACAGTAGGCATAAGAAAGATTTCATGAAGCTTACATACTAATTTGGGAGTATTCAGAGAATTACGAGCCTACCTTGGACATTTTCTTAAGGATTATAGCTCATAATAATCTTTGTTTTGTCATTATTTAATTGTTCATTTGATGAAGTCATGTTCTCTTTATTTAGCCCCTGTTTGTGTCCCATTTTCTAAAAACTAAATTTTTTCCCCAACCTCATTTTTAACGGCACATTCTCCCAATAAAATAATTTTTCACATAAACCAATACCTACTTTTTAACCACATATTCTCCAAAAAAAAAAATTCATTATTACAAAATCTATTTTTCCAAAAATGGGGCTCAAACAAGGGCTAAGTTCTCTGTGAGGGGTATTTTTGAAATTTGAGAATATTCTGGCAGGAAGTCATAACAGGTTAGCATGTCCTAGTTGAATCTATGTTTTTTAGGTTGTCCCTTTTGATTGGGGATTTGTATTAGCCGTGAATTCCAGGTTCCTATTTTCTTATATGGAAGTTCTGTTCTAATCGAGCTGGCATTGGCAAAATGTTTTTTTTTATTTAGAATTGAATAATATTTATCCTTGGTGCGATTTTGCTTTCTTGAAGTTGTATTTCCCTGTCAGCCTATAAAGAGGTCTTGAAGTTGTATTGCACTGTCATCAGATGGACTTTGGCCTCTCAATCTAAATTGTTTCTACATTTTGTCCTCAAGCTCGTTCCCAAATTTCCCTAATAATTAAGCTCCTAGAACTCAACTTTTTCCCCAAGCTTGAGATATTGAAGAAGTTCAAAAATCCAATCAGTGGCACTCGTGGAGCCAGGATGGGTCCAGTGGGGAAGTTGCCCCCTCTGGGATTTGAGTACAATTCTAATTCGATTAAATTGTGTACAACATAGCAACAATGTTTAAGATTCGCAAAGTACATGATTAACAGTAGCCGCTTTATTAGGAGACTAAAACAACATGAACAAGCGAGTTTTTCATATGATCAGTGAGTAGATTGGATCTTGCATATGATTAATTGGCAAGGGTCATCATTGTCATTGCATTGTTTTTGTAGTCATTATGCTTCTAAGCAAAGATAAAGTTGCTCTATAAATTGAAATGATTAGACAATCAATTGTAACATTTTTTAATGATTTTGTACTATTTTGTTTCAGAATTTTCATTCTTAGTTAAGTCAAATAACTCGTGACCCCAACTGTATTACATTTCTGGCTCTGCCCCTGACTAGAGTATACTTTCTGAGCTGTTCTGCATAAAAAAATTTACTACCTTTGATTTATCATCACCTCTGTAACTTATTACACAAAGTTTCTTTGATCAAGTAATGTTACCTATTGCACAGCCTCTGTTCACTCTTTATCCATCAAGTTGTGGGTAAATCATGTCACTGTAGGTCAGGAAAGCTTAAATTGAACAAACGTGGGAAGGGGGAAAGAAAAGTAGTAAAGGAAATGTACACTGATTTAAATTCTGAAATCATGAAATGGAGGAAAATAAGTACTGAAATTTTGTCCATATATTTGAGAAGCAGAATTGAGGTTATTCGAATGTTGGCAATTTCAAATATCCATTTGTGGGTTGGATTGTAAAATTAATAGTTGTCCTGTTTTTCTTTTTTCTTTTTTTTTGTGGGGCTAAAGGAAGAGAAAAAAGGGAAAATGCCACTGCATCTATTATCAGCACAATGAGCTTGTCCTTTACTGTTTTCGAGTTAGACAAGACACTAAACAACACTAAATCACATTTGGGCCATGCGTAACTTGTACATTTTGTCATGGATGACTGGCAGATCAGGGAGCTGTTGAAGGCAAAATTTCATCATAACACAATGTTGTAGCAATGACCATTCTTCTTCATGGTAATGGTACGTCCCTATTAGAGCAGTATATTATTTTTGTACTTGTTCCAATAGTTCCTCGTAACTAATAAAATTGTTTTTCCGTGAAATGATATTTCTCTTTAGCTGCTGCTGCTGCTGCTGCTGCTGGATCTGTGAAATGCAGGCTTATCTATTAATAAAACTCCATGCATATGGATAATTTGCCTTCATACTAGTCGAGAAAATTCATTCCTAAACACAAGTCAATTTATACAACTTTTCTACCTGTGTTGTCTTTCATGTTGTAAGATCTAAAGAACATTTGATGCTTTGTATGCTGCCGTTTGTGTGCAAGATGGTTTTTGGAGACATCTTCATTTCGGCAACAATTTATGTTCGCAGGTATGTTTCTCTCCCCATTACTAATGTTGCGCACAGGGATGCGAACAAAATTTTAGCTTGTTTTTCTAGTGTGTATTATTGAGTGATCTTGTGGAGTCACACAGATTCAAGAATGATAAAGCAGGGATTTACGGAATGATGAAATATAAATTCGAGCATAAGGGATTTCCATAGATTATTATGAAGATTCGAGGCCTACTACATTAATATAATTCTATTTGTGTCAGAAAATATCGAAGAAGATCAAAGATTGGAAGAACTTCCAAGTATTCACTCGCAAACCAACCAAATAAAACTACAATTCATAAAATATTTAAATAGAACTAAACTTGTGTGAGGACCGATGTTTTAAAAATAGATCTAAACAAGGAAAGGTTTAAGGGTGTCATCAAATGGGTATCCACCCAACCGTGCGTTATCAGTTACCATAATTAGCTGCGTTAGCATAAATTAATACTCCTAATTAAAATAGAAAATTTTCCAGATTAGTTAAATTCCACGTGTCTACACTCTATTGGATAGCAGACTGAAGACTAAGACAGAGACTGCTAACTGATTACTCGCATACGAAAGTAACAAAAAGGCGCTTGCTTTATAGCCAAGGAATTGCACTGTACGTACAACGTTGCCCCTAACAAATATTCAATTCCTATTATATCCTTTTTTTTTTTGTTTGCGTGAATGGATCAAAATTACTACCCACAAATTATTCTCTCAATTAGTTTTATACACAGATAGGCAGCATGAAAATTTGTTCATATGTGAGTATTTTCATTTGTTCAAGTGCACAAAATCGAGCATGCATAGAACGCTCACTTTTCTCGACTCTTTAAATGATGTATTCGTATTTACATTCATTCTCAAGATCACGTTTTGAATGTGAAATATAAAAATTATCTTAGAATTGTTACTTTTAAAGATATATGAGATAGTGATAGTATCTCAAGAGAATATGTGACAGCAATTTGGTCCATGAATTCCATAGCTTACCTTATAAATGGAAATATGGCAAAGATCACCAACTACTAAAATATCATTAACCGTATGAGATACAAAGTAAAAGTAGTGCCATTATAAAGGGTTTGCACAACTAGGAACCCGTTGCTACAAATGAAAGGTCGAATAATTGAGATGTTTAAGTAGAACGTCAAGGATCTAAATGTTGAGACTAGTAACAATAACGATATGGCACCTCTTTTTGCTTGGAATGTAGAGAGCACTTTCGAGTATAGAACTCCAATTTTTTATTTTTTATGTTTTTTAAATGAGGGAACAAACAAACATAAAAATTTATATCTTAATGACATTATCATTAATTTCTTGCTAAAATTAATGTGATGATAATAATGAGGTACCAATTAAGAATGGAATTTAAGAGTCAAAGACTCAAAATCATAACTTATAAAAGATCACCAACCGTTAATAAAACGTGGAAAGATTTGAAAGGGCTCGGTAATTAAATATAAATATAAAAAATAAATTAATCTGCTAATTTTTTTAATAACTAAAATAAAACGATCAAAATATATTCTAGCAAAATATCAAAATAACTTTTTCCACGCGCCACATGCACAAAGTGTGTCGACATTGATTGAGTGGGACATATGAAAAATTAGAAAAGAGAATGAATTACATTCACGTCCCCAAACTTTGACCCATTTTATAATTTTGTCCCCAACGTCCATCTTTAGTTAATTAGCGGGTTAGTCTTCATAAACAATTTCCTTCTAAAAATGCAATTAAATTAAAATGATATAAAAACATAGATTACCCTTTATTTTAAATTAACAACAAAAAGATAAATCCAACGGAAAAATAAAATATAAAAGGAGCGAGAGATTTTTTCAATTTATGGACATCATAACCAAAACCATAATGTTAGAAAATGTGGGCATTTAGGGGATGTTTGAGCCCCATTTTCCTCAAAAAAAAAGTGCATTTGAAATAGTGTTATAATAGAAAAATATGCGGTTAAAAAATAAGGAAAAATTTTGGTATGCATGTAATATTATTAATGTCAAAGTCCTGTTGAAAAATATATTTTGATGAGAAAATGGAGCTCAAATCAGGGCTTACATTTCCTAGAAGCATCATAATGTATCTAAATGAAGCAAATACGAAACCCTATAAATACGACCATTACCATATGAAGAATAAAGAAAGAAGCAAGTTTAGTGATCCTTAAACCGTTTGTTAAACCTTGTTCTATTGCCTTGACAATATTTTTGATTGCCAATCTTCAAAAAAGAACAATTTTATCTTCAATACTTTTCAATATTGTTGCACAAGCAACATTAATGATAGAAAGTCAAAATGTTCGTCAAATTACTACATAGCTATCTTGGGTCTCACTTCAAATTTCTAACACCAATTCAAATTGTGAAGCAAACTCTAATTTCATTAAATTAGACAAACACGGAGCATGCGAAAATTTAAACACATGTTCGGATACATTCTATGGTTGATAAGAGTGAAGAGTTAAATTGCTACTAGGGTAATAAGTTAAGGGAGCAGTTGTGCAATCTTCCCCATAGAAATGCATTTACTTAATAATTAGCCCTTGTTTTAATTCCCATTTTTCAAAGAATGAAAATGAAAAATATAGTGATTACGAGATTCACACAAAAGATAGAAAGTCAAATACATTGATTTAATGGAATGGATAACGATCATATTTTTCATTTTTGTGGTGAAAGAATGAGAATCAAATGAGGGCTTAAATTTCTGTTAGGATACTAATAAGTTGAGGACCAGTGGTGCAATCTTTCTAACTAAAATGCTTTTCCAGCTCAGTATTTTTTTACATTATTTTCTCACTCTAATATATACGTGTATGTGTAGAGAGAGACAGAGAGAAAGGGTGAGAGAGAGTGAGTCTGTTCATTTCCTCCTTTAATGGCGTGAGACCGTACCAGACCAGAGACTGTGTATGCGTGTGTATAATGTACAGTATATATATGTATGTGTTCTATGCATTCATCTTGGCATGCTTCACCAACTCATATTCTGTAGAAAACCCAAATGAACTAAAAGAAAAGGAAAAATAATCTTTTTAAACAAAACGAAATTTCGCCATCAAAATCCCAGTGTCTTTCCATTTTTATCAACTACACTTTTGGGATTCTTAGACCCAGATGTTAAAAATCGGTAATCTCTCATTGATTTTTATTGGGTTCTTTACTCTTGATCATTTCCTGTTGTGGGTCTCTTGATTCTTGTACTGTTTCGTTGGGAAACTCGAGTTGTATATTTTGTGTTGTTTTTTTATGTATGAGAGCGTGAAGATCGAGAAGAAAAGTGTAGAAAACATGAACGATGAACTTGAGATATTACTGGGTGAGATCCCTCATGCGACATCATCATTGAATCTTCATAACACACATAGCAATGTTCATCATTATAGTCTTGTTGATCACACATCACATTTGACACAGAAAATGAATGTTCATGGTATGTATGATGATGAACTGTTGAGGCATAAATATGCATGTGCATCTTCCCCTGCTTGTGGGTTCTCTTTACAGTCTGATGGCTCTTCCTCAAGCTTGTTCTCTGGTGGGCGTTCATTTTCTGACAATGGATCACCATCCCCACCCCAGTTTGGAGAACTGAAGCCCCACCTGGTTTCTGGAAATGGATTCTGGTTAGATTTCAACAAGGCAAATGAAATTAACACAGTTGAGGGACGGAGTTTGTCGAGCAATTTTAGTAAAATGTACATTAGTAATGAGGAGGAGGATATTTCATTCTCTCCAAATGGTTTTCAATTTCGTGATCAGTCTGTGGATGGGCCTATTCGAATGAATTTTGAGAATTTTATGTCATCAGATGACTATAGAAGGGGCTTTTCAGAACGTAGAGGATTTAATTCCTCTATTCCAAGAAGTCCTATGAAATTTGATGGTGAGATGGATTCTGCATTGTTGGCAATACCGCCTGACTCTAGAATGGGTAATTTACTTGGACACCGGTATTACCCTGGTGCATCTGAAGGATTGTTTGCTCGAACAGAGTGTGGGAATTCAGCTTCGAGCCCTCAATTTTATAAAAATAATGTGCCAGCTGGAAATTATTTTCCCATGGGGATTTCTGCATCAAAGCCATCTTCCACTTTAAAAAGGCCTTCATTTGTTGATTCTTCATTCTATGCTTCGCAAAATAGGACGAATCCAATCAAAGACGTAGATCCATTTCACTCACCCTACATGCTTCAACTGGCTCAGCTAATACCTCAATTTAATGTGGAAAATTTACTCCATTATCAGCAACCCGTGCCTAACGGAAGAAATAGATTACCTTCTCATGTTAGAGTACCTCGTGGTGATGTTGAAGCTTTTCCTGGGGAGGACAGTTTGATCCTTCAAGGGGACGGTTTAAATTATGCAATTAACAAAGGATGTGGACATCCCAGTGTACAAAATGCTAAGAGTTCCATGCACGGGAGTGGCACCAGAAAGGCGCAAGAAATTGCAGGTCTCCAAGAAAGTGGCCGGACTACAAGGATGCATATCCCTTTCTCCTTGCCATCAAAGTGTAGCTCCCTGACAGATGCTCAAGGATATATATATCACATAGCGAAGGATCAGCATGGTTGCCGATTTTTGCAACTGATGTTTGATGAAGGGACTCCTCGAGATGTGCAGATAATATTTAGTGAGATAGTTGATCATGCAGTTGAACTTATCACAAATCCATTCGGGAATTACCTTATGCAAAAACTGTTGGATGTGTGCAATGAAGAACAGAGAACCCAGATTTTGCTTAGGGTGACTGAAGTGCCAGGGGAGCTTGTTAGGATCTCTCTTAATACACATGGGTAAGTCGCCAAAGTTTTGCTTTGCCATCATCATTCTTCATGTTGGTTAACCATTTTATTCTTTTTGTGTCAGCACTCGAGTGGTCCAAAAGTTGATTGAGACCCTCAAAACAGGGCAGCAAATTTCGCTAGTTATTTCAGCCCTTGAGCCAGGCTTTCTTGCCCTCATTAAGGACCTAAATGGTAATCACGTTCTGCAGAGATGCTTACAATGTTTTACAAATGAAGATAGTAAGGTATATGCATTTCTTGTTAAAATTTCTTGAGCTGAAAGTATTTAGAGGCTTGCAACGATATATGACTCCATTTTCCATTTTGATGTCATATAGCCATGTCAGTCAATTTTCTGCTACATGTACTGATCATAATTTCATAACTCAACTTTGTGTCTGAGCTTATGTACATCATGATGTGTAGGCTTTTTGATTTCCATTCATTTTTTGTGTTCATTTCTGTCATTTGTATGTTTGTAGGTTGAATTTAAAATATTAAAGAAGAAGTCGATTGGAAGAAATTTCATCTTGCATTATGATTCAATATCTTTTGTCATTTTAACATACAAAGAACCTATATGGTCGATCCTTGATAGGGTTCGTCTTAAAGTCACGTGGTTATCCACTTGCTATAGCTCTCTCATCTTCTTCACTCACTATAAGATTGACACAGCTTTGACAATTCCCTAGAATTTCTCAATTTAGAGGTGGAATTATTTAGAAATAAAGCATAGTTTGTTTTGAATGAAATGCAGCCCGATAGTTAGTCGTCATCCTCAGTCCTCAAACCAAGATACGGCTTTCATTTGTTTCGTGCTATCAAGTCATCAGATACGAAACTCATCATTCGACGTGTTATGAAACGGAGAGGCAATATATGATCACACATAGAAAATAAGATTAAAAGCAAGAAATAGATTGAGAGGAACCGAAGATTTTATTTGACAACCAATAGAGAAAATAATATTGTTACAATAATCTCAGCAATACATAAACTAAATGAAGAGTCTATTATTTATAGAGGACATGTCAAAACCCTAAAAGTAACCTAAAAGATGGAAACTATGTCAAAATATGTGTGAAATCAACAAAAAGAGAAAATCTCGCACGGCGCAGTCGCTCGAGCGAGAACTTAGCGACTGGCGAGTGATAACTTTCTCTGTTTCAAAAGTTCGTCTACTGCTCGAGCAGCCAGCTAGCGATAGGCTAGCAAAAATACGGTGATTTTTCTTTCCGGTTCATAATTTTGATCTCTTCAAGACCATGACTCCAAATCACGCAACCCTAGATCGAATTTGGGTTACAAACCAAACAATTTCCATTTTGACACAAATTTTGGTACAACACACGAAACTCCAAAACTTCTTCACGTGGAAAAATAAGTCCGACTGCAACGAAACAACTGAACTATTCAACCCGAACCAAATTTCTCCAACACACAAAATTACTCTTCCTCTTCCACAATATCCAACACGAATACACGACCCCAAATATCGGGTTCCCAAAAAGATCACAAAGAATTTAGAAATTATCAAATAGGGTCGAAGCACACCCTATAACAGAATCAACTCTCAATGCTTTCACCGAAGCCCCCTTGCTAGTCTCAAAAACAAAAGCATGCACAACCAAATTAGCATCCCCGTACCTATCTCTAATGGATATATCCTTAGCAGTTTAAATACAATGGAACCGCGGACAACGGTGGCAAAGCTAAATTACCTATATTCTTCAAACTCGATTGAGTAGCATTCTTCAATATAGACCTAGAGCCAAATTCCAAAGGTACAGTACCAAACTGAATATCTACTCCAATTCTAAACCCATGTTGACTTTTCTTCACTGATTCTGCCCGACCTTACAAGATGTATAACTAGGACCTCTTCCACTCCTTCAATACAACACGGACACCTATCCGGACTCTCAAGACTCCACCTCTTCCAGAGAAGTGTACCCTTTCGAATCAAGAGTACTCTACAAAATGAGATTCTTCTTCAAATCTGGAATATGTCGAACGTGATCAAGCGTTCTACATGTTCCATCTATCAGCTTCAATCTAACTCTCCCAGTACTAGCTATTCGACAAGATTCGTTGTTACCCATGACAACAACACCTTGTGTGACAACCCGAATCTTTGACTATTCGAGTGTCACTGAATAAAACTCAAATTCTTTCATAAGAACTAAAAGAAGAACACGGAATAATTTTTGATTTCATCAATAAATAAATAAATTGTGGTTTTATCCCGTAGTTGCGAAAAATAAATAAAGAGCATGTTTGAGCCACATTATAATGAGAATGAGAATGAAAAATAGAGCCGTTATGGGCCCCACACCAGAGATAGAAATTCAAAAATGGTGGCTTGATATGATGGATAACGGTCATATTTTTCATTTTGACAACAACACCTTGTGTGACAACCCGAATCTTGGACTATTCGAGTGTCACTGAATAAAACTCAGATTCTTTCATAAGAACTAAAAGAAGAACACGGAATAATTTTTGATTTCATCAATAAATAAATAAATTGTGGTTTTATCCCGTAGTTGCGAAAAATAAATAAAGAGCATGTTTGAGCCATATTATAATGAGAATGAGAATGAAAAATAGAGCCGTTATGGGCCCCACACCAGAGATAGAAATTCAAAAATGGTGGCTTGATATGATGGATAACGGTCATATTTTTCGTTTTAATGAGGTAAAAATGTGGCTCAAACAGGGGCAAAGAAAATAATTCCAACATAACTAAATTAGAAATGTAAAGTTGTGTTTTAAACACAAAATAATTTATTAATCCTAACCGTTGTCATCTCCAGGTTGATTGCCTCTAACAATCAATTGCTTGAAATGAGAAAATATCATAGAGTGAGATTTATAAAATCTCAATAAGTATGCCATGAGTTATTATCGTGTATAATTTAAAAGAGCATAATAATCATAATCATCATAATGGAGATACAAAAATTTTACTGAACATAGGTAGTAAGAATTCTTATATGTAGCGCTACTAGACTTCGGTCCCCTTAATATAATCATAATCAAATTGTGCCATATCAAACCCATAATAATTTTCTTGAAATTTATAACATAATAATAATCTAGTATAGGTAGTGTATTTATAGTGAAATTTAAAAGAAAGAGTAATAGAGATTGAATAGAATTGCTTGATCCTTCAACAATTTCCACCTCGACTATGTGCGTGTATATGTGTATTATTTGGACTGAAAATAATAGTGAGTGGTAGCATGTGAATGAGAAGTTAAAATCTTCACAATTCACCCTTTACCTTTTCCTTGTGCATCGGAGTAGTAGATCGGGAGGGGTCTTGTAGTCGAAAGTCTCTTCGATTCTTTTGATAAACTGCCTCCAGTAAGGAGTATATTGTGCCATATCAAACCCATAATAATTTTCTTGAAATTTATAACATAATAATAATCTAGTATAGGTAGTGTATTTATAGTGAAATTTAAAAGAAAGAGTAATAGAGATTGAATAGAATTGCTTGATCCTTCAACAATTTCCTCCTCGACTATGTGCGTGTATATGTGTATTATTTGGACTGAAAATAATAGTGAGTGGTAGCATGTGAATGAGAAGTTAAAATCTTCACAATTCACCCTTTACCTTTTCCTCGTGCATCGGAGTAGTAGATCGGGAGGGGTCTTGTAGTCGAAAGTCTCTTCGATTCTTTTGATAAACTGCCTCCAGTAAGGAGTAAGGGTTCAATCAATGTGATACACGATCTCATCCCTACAAAATTGATATCCATTCGCCCTTGCCCATTGGTAAATCTTTTCCTTGACATCTAAATATTGTATCAAACCGTGATTCAGGTTTCTATTATAATTCCTATACATCCAAGTAAAATGATTACACTTCTCAGTTTGACTTGTTTGACCTTATTCACTCACCATCTATTGGAAAGAAAGTAACGTAATTACTTTTCTTTTCAAAAGAACCTTTCAATTTTTTTTTATTTTTTTTTACACAAAAGTAGTGACAAAGGAATCAATTATTGTATCAGGAGTTGAAACTTTTAAGAAAATGTATTAATAATCATCCACAAATTTTTTCTTATTTTTACAAATGTAGTTATAAAGGGATAAATTATCGTACGTGGATTCATTATTAATCTTATTCATGTAATACATGATTATCTTTTATTGCAAACTTAATCTCTAGTTGAGTCATTCCCACAAAACATAACATGCATTTTAAATCACATAGATATCATTTATATATCTCATATTTTCTACATTAGTATAAAATCTAAGATTGATGTCTTCTATCAATATAGTAAATATTTATAACATACAAAATTTCATATTATTATTCATATTTTGTCACGATATTTATGCATAACACGCCTAAATAAAATCGTAACTTTATTCACATTTTGTCATGATATTCATGATTGCTATTTTGCATAATAAGCATGCTTTTATAAGTGAGATTACATGAATACTTAAAGTTCATACATACTTGGTTCAAGGAAGTTGAGACATGGAGAATGACATAGTGGCTAATGACTTAAAATTCTCATTTTAAATATCAACTTAGTTTCAAAAAAATGCTCATCTTAATTATTGATCCAAATTGATTCTTGGACTAAAGCTTTTAGATAGTATTAGGCTATTTAGATCAAGCCTAATATCATATCAAATTAAAGCTTAAATACACTTGTTCTACACAAAATGGGACAGCCCACTAATGGGAATAATTTTTTTCTTGTAATTTTTTTTAACTGTGTCACCGTTCACGTGGCCCGTCGCTGTTCATATGAACAATAACTTTTTTTTTTATAGAAAATTCGTAAAGCCTAAAATTTTGAAAATGTTAAGTCTACAGAACTAATTTAAAAACTCTAAGCTCTGATACTAACTGTGTTTGCCCGAATACTTGATTATTCGAGTGTCATTGAATAAAACTCAAATTCTTTCATAAGAACTAAAATAAGAACACGGAATAATTTTTGATTTCATTAATAAGTAAATAAATTGTGGTTTTATCCCGTAGCTGCGAAAAATAAATAAAGAAAATAATTATAACATAACTAAATTAGAAATTTAAAGTTGTGTTTTAAACATAAAATAATTTATTAATCCTAACCGTTGTCATCTCCAGGTTGATTACCTTTAACAATTAATTGCTTGAAAGGAGGAAATATCATAAAGTGAGATTTATAAAATCTCAATAAGTACGTCATGAGTTATTATTTTGTATAATTTAAAAGAGCATAATCATCATAATGGAGACACAAGAATTTTACCGAACATAGGTGGTAAGAATTCTTACATGTAGCGGTACTAGACTCCGGTCCCCTTAACATAATCATAATCATATTATACCATATGAGACCCATAATAATTTTTTTGAAATTTAGAACATAATAATAATCCAGCATAAGTAGCGTACTTATAGTGAAATTTAAAGGAAAGAGTAATAGAGACTGAATAGAATTGTTTGATCCTTCTACAATTTCCACCTCGGCTATGTGCGTGTACATGTGTATTATTTGGATTGAAAATTATAGTGAGTGGTAGCATGTGAATGTGAATGAGAAGTTTAAATAGGATAAGACAAGGTAGGTAGGCATTATTAAGGAAAAACCCATGATGGTAGAAATTGTTCCTTGAAATTTGTGAAATGAGCAAGAATCTCTCCCTCATTCCCCACGTAAATACTACATTCTATATACACATGCATTCACACTACACATTATGTTTGGTCAATCAAGAATATGACAAAAAAATATATCAAGGATTTTCTATATAAAGGTTTGACCAAGCATTCAACACTTCTTTAAAGCAAAAACGTGTGGGAATTAACATTTATAGTAAGTTTGCTACAATGTCCTAGAATGTGGATTAACCCTTAAATGAACTCCTAAATTTTCAATTCTGATAATTAGACCCAGAAATTCGAGTGCAAGTATTATACCTTGTGTCACCGTTTCATATATTTCAAACAAATCTTGATTGGGACACATATGGAATGCACAAGCTATATCCAAGATCCACTCCTCGTCAGGTTTGTATTCATGTTCTGTCCTTCGCACATGTTCCGTAACTAATATAAAACTTGATGGCTTTCTCATCAGTTGTCTGATTCACTCCCGTTTTAGAGTTCAACAGTGTAAATCTGTGAGGATGCATGCATCTAGAAGATAACAAAAAGCGTTTCACCTTCAATCATAAAAATAAAAAAAACTTCGATAGACAATTTCATAGAGAAAGTTGGGATAAATCGGATTCATGGTACTGTCTCAAACTAAGTATATAAATCAGTCCTCTCCTCAAAGGAAAAAGAGAATAAGGAGGAAAGTATTACAGTTCCCTGATTTACCATGCGATACGATGAATCCAGTTGATGGCCCTGTGGTGAGCAGTCCTTCCCAGGTGGTGAAAGTTAGAGTCATCTTCTGAGTCAATATCCAATCCTTCCCCGAACTCAAACAATAGGTAACTACGATAATTGCACGAGAGAAAAATTTATCGATACAAATGTAACAGTGGGGTACTTGTATTGGTATGTTGGTATGTATGCGGGTCCAGCTGGCAACATCAGTTGCCTTCATAGTCATGTCTTATGAGTTCGGATTCTGGACTTCTTTATTTGTTTATGCATATACTGCTTCCTTCATCTTCTGCTGTGCATTTTGATTAATTTGCACGATTCTTTTATGCATATTAGTCTAAGATATAATGCATTTTCTTTTAGAAAAGAAAAATTCTCCCTGTTTATTTCTGGCTTGGTTTTCTCTCCTAGTTTTTCCTGAGAACTGTAGAAAAGCTGCATAGTTGCTTCTTCACAAAGTACCAGGTCAAAAGCATGATTACTAAGGTGGGAGGACTTGCAAATATTTTTGGCCTTAGAAAGCTCGGAATCATTAGTTCCATTATCTTAGTGTGACAAATATAGTTTTCTGTGATTATTTTTTTAAGCTGTGTGCATCGTCATCACCACAAGGCTTCTTGTTGACAGACAAGTCAAATAAATTCAGTTCTGATAGTATCTTCTAGTTACGAATATATACCATCTTTTAAAAGGTTTGAAGTTGTCCAGGTCAGGCATGTTTCCAATTAAATAATCTAGAAGCTCTCTAAATGCCAGGGTTTCTGTCAAAAATGGTCAAAACATTAGTTTCAGGGGAGCAAATTGGTAAGTTTAGAAGCTCATTTCAGTTTTATATGATCCATGCAATATAGGGGGTTTGATACTCATCGCATCTGTAATATGCACGCTTATAAACCTAATTATGATTTTCCATTATTTTCTAATTAATTAATAGATTAGTTGTCAAATTTGATGTTTGGTATACTGGAAATTCATTCTAATGTTACAAACTGTCAAGTATGTAAAGTAGCATAACTGATGAAAACAGTCAAGTGGTGATATGATATGAAAGTTAACGTCGGCAGTGACAAATGTAAACCAAAACTCCAAACCTAAGTGGTCATATCCCTATGCTTAAATCTGTTATATTAATTGCCTGAGCTAGTTACTTTACCATCCAGAAACTGAAAGCTCATCTACTCAGAAGTGGGGATGAAAGTCTACTATCTCCTGTTTGAAGTGAACATGAGTGCCTTGTTGCTTCACTTATATGGTCGGGAAAGAAAATAGTTTGATTGTGGTTTTCCGTAAGCTCCACTTCAATAGCTACATACTTCTGGCTAGCAAAGGGACTTGCTTGATCTTAATTTCCTATAGAGGATTTAGTTGAAAGGGATTGTGTTGCGAGTCAAAGTTGTCTTGGAAAACCCGAATGTTCACATTAATAAAAAATGGGATTAGTGTAAATGATTTTTTTTTTTTTTTTTTTTTTTGGGTGCGGTTATCGTATATGGTTAATATGATCACAAAACCAAATTCAGTTGGCTAAAAAATGGGAACTTAGAATTATGTGGTGACAAAAAAATAAAAAAACTCAAATGTAAACCAAACTCCATAACCTAAGGGGTCATATCCCTTTTCTTAATCCACTATACGATAATATGATCACAAAACCAAATTCAGTTGGCTAAAAAATGGGAACTTAGAATTATGTGGTGACAAAAAAATAAAAAAACTCAAATGTAAACCAAACTCCATGACCTAAGGGGTCATATCCCTTTTCTTAATCCACTATACGATAATATGATCACAAAACCAAATTCAGTTGGCTAAAAAATGGGAACTTAGAATTATGTGGTGACAAAAAAATAAAAAAACTCAAATGTAAACCAAACTCCATGACCTAAGGGGTCATATCCCTTTTCTTAATCCACTATATTCCATAGCACAAGTGAGTTACTTTACCATTCGGAAACTGAAAGCTCATCCTCTCAGAAGTGGGGATGAAAGTCTACTATTGTTTGTAGTCAACATGAGTGGTGTCACTTCAGTCATTTCTGTCCAAGAAAGAGAAAATAGTTTGATTGTGGTTTTCCACAATCTCCGCTTTTTATCACTTCAGACAATTCTTGCTGGAAAAGGGACTACTGTTTGATCTTCATTTTCCATTGAGGGTTTAGTTGAAAGGGATTGTTTCATCAGTCAAAGGTGTCTTGGAAAACCCATATATTAACATTAATAAAAAACTGGACTTGATTGATTTTTTTTGTAATCTTACATGGTTAATGTCGTCAGAAGTCAGTTGGCTAACCAATGGATATTTAGCATTATGTGTTGATAGAGTTGATTTAACAGCCTGTAATTTTCTCACATACGATTTTTCTGTTTTACTTCAAGCAATCCAATTATGAACTTGTAGTTATCGTAATTGCATTTGCAGTTCATTTTTGTTGCTGCTGCAAAGTTCTGTGTTGATATTGCAACACATCAACATGGATGCTGTGTTTTGCAGCGCTGCATCAGCCATTCAACTGGAGAACACTGGGAGACCTTGGTTGCAGAAATTTCTGCAAATGGGCTTCTTCTTGCTCAAGATGCATATGGGTAACTATATTTGAAACGGATACCAATCAGATATTTTAGTTTTTATTCATTGACATTTGCTGGTATAGTTTTTGCAGTTCTTGAAATAAAGCACGACAGTTCTTGTTTAAACTTTTTTCCATTACCTGGTGGATTATCATATTTGTAATCACAAAAACCAGAACCTTTAGTTATTTGCATTTAGATGCCCAACGTTTCATCTACAAGTGTTGGTGTTCTTATTGAAGATGGATGTGTCAGTTTCAAGTGTTCTTAATACATGATGAGGACATCGGACGATGTTTACTTATTTTATTTAAGTTTTATTTATTTTCTTGGACTATTATTTAAATTTGGACTTGTATGGGCTCGGACCCAAGCTCGTTAGGGTTGCTTTACTATTTAAACCTATTTTGCATTGTAACTTTCAGTTGATGATGAATTAAAATTGAAAGTTGGTTTTGGCTTGCAGCCGGCCTTTTCCCCCCTTGCCTCTCCCTTTCTGTCCCCTGGTCTCCCCTCGTTCCCCCTTGTTTCTCTCCGGCTCTTCCCCCTTTCTTATTGCTTCCGCCTTCTTCTTCTTCTTCTGGTAATGCTATATTCTGCCTGTTCGAACTACTTTGCAGGAATTCATTTTCATCCTGCATCAAATTTGGTATCAGAGCCTAAACTTGGGTAATCTCTCATCTCCAATCCAAAAATCTCTTTCTATTTCTTTCCTAAGAACTTGTGGAACAACACAAACAAATAAACTTTTAGCATGAGCAGCCAATTTATTATTTTTCTAGCTTCTTCATAGTTGTTCCAAAAAAAAAAAAAAAACTGTTCACGTTACTCTTCACAGGCGAAAATTTCAGTTTAGGTTTTTTCTGCAATTT
>NW_019249888.1:40420-48792 GCF_002742605.1 Olea europaea var. sylvestris
ACTTGCATATTGAGATCAATAAACAACATGACGCAAGTAATGCATTATATAAACTTCAAGTTGATTCGCATAAACAATATTTTGAATTTAATATTGGGGATTATGTCATATTGCAAGCTTGTAGTGCTGGTCCTTTAAAAATTTTAAAGCATGTTGGTTCAAATGCACATGTCATTGCCCTTTCATCACATTTTAGCCACCACTCTGCTTTAAATATTGAGGACTTCATTACTTACAAATACCGTATTACTTCCTTTGATGATCCATTTCTACCTAACTTTGTGGACCCCCAATTTGACTATATTGATATTTCTACTTTAATACCATCTATCACAGCACACAGAGATAAAATTGATGTTATTTTAGATGAACGTGTTGTATTGACCAATGATGGCAAAATTCAGTACTTCCTTGTTTGTTGGGTAGATCGACGTACTTCTTATGCTCCTCATTATGTACAATCATGTGAAAATGTTGAAGATGAGGTGCATGAGTATTGGTTATTTGAAGTCCAGTATCAGTACTTGGTTAGAAGGAAAGATCGGCCCCCTTGGTCAGATCATATTCTTGGGAATAAGCTACAGTTTTCAGTACTATTAATTATGGAATTTCGTTACTTGGTTCGTCAGAAAGATCGTCCCCCGTGGCTTGACTTGAAGCATTTGGAGTATCAGATTAATGGCAGCCTATACTATCTATCAACTCGACAGGGTCGAGTTTTTCTCCCATCCCGGGAGAGTTGATGAGGACATCGAACGATGTTTACTTATTTTATTTAAGTTTTATTTATTTTCTTGGACTATTATTTAAATTTGGACTTGTATGGGCTCGGGCCAAAGCTCGTTAGAGTTGCTTTACTATTTAAACCTATTTTGCATTGTAACTTTCAGTTGATGATGGATTAGAATTGAAAGTTGGTTTTGGCTTGCAGCCGGCCGTTTCCCCCCTTGCTTCTCCCTTTCTGTTCCGTGGTCTCCCCTCGTTCCCCCTTGTTTCTCTCCGGTTCCTCCCCCTTTCTTACTGCTTCCGCCTTCTTCTTCTTCTTCTGGTAATGCTATATTCTGCCTGTTCTAACTACTTTGCAGGAATTCATTTTCATCCTGCATCAATACATCCTTGCCAATTTTGAGACAAGGTGGTTTTCAAATTTTTTTTCTTTTCCAGATCCTTATTTTCGGTGAAATAGTCAATCATCATTGAGAAGATTTGCTAACTATAAACCTTCATAAGTTCAGGTGTGCTTTTAGGCTTTAGCAATGGCTAATGTATATCATGTTCTGTGGATCAAGCTTGAAGTGAAACTAAGGCCAAGTTTTCACTCCGGAGTCTATTTTCTTTTGATCGTAATAGCTAATTTTTTTAAAAATCATCAATTAGGAATGAATGACATCTTATATTTCACTTGCTTGATGGTATTTTTTTGCTTGTCTCTACATAATTGTTCAATTATTTTATTTTATTTTATTTTTATTTTTATTTTCATCAAATTCTCATTAATGGCAAGAACTGCTTCTAGATTTTCTACGAGTTATGCATTTCTTTCTCTACTGATATACAAGTTGATTTTGTCACTCTTTCAATATATTTTTATCTTAAGCACAATTTAATATTTACTGCAGAAATTATGTTGTTCAATTTATTTTGGAGCTCAAGATCCCATCTGTCACATCCAAGTTGACATCTCAGTTTGAGGGTAACTATGTACATCTCTCTACCCAAAAGTTTAGTAGCCATGTTGTTGAGAAATGTCTTGTGGTATGTAATGATGAAGCCCGGTCAAAGATCATCCATGAATTGCTCTCTGCAACTTATTTTGAGCAGTTGCTTCATGATCCACATGCAAATTATGTTGTTCAAACAGCTCTTCAGGTTTCTGAGGTATTCTATCCATGGTCTATAGCAAAAATTCTCTTCATAACTGCATCATATTGCAATTTTCAGTCTTATCTAGAATCCTTTGTTGTGAAGCACACTAAAGGTTGCACATAACCACTAAAACTGCCATTATATGGATAGGCTAAGATAATGTTTTTGCTTCTATGACCATATAATATTTTCACCAAAAACTTCTTAAATTAAGAACTTGTTTTAGTCACTTGTAACACGCTTGCGATTTGAAAGTAGAGCATGTTATACTTCAACTCAAGAAATCATTGCTAAATTTTGATCTCCTGACGGGAATCTTGCTTTATTTCTTCTGCAATCAGGGTCCCCTTCATAATTCTTTGGTTGATGCAATTGAGTCTCACAGGGCAATTTCAGGCCACAGCCCCTATTCCAAGAGGATTTTCTCTCACAAGCTTTTAAAGAAGTGACACCCAGTCTTCCTTCTGGTAAGAAATTATGTTCTTCTTCTCTACTGACTCCATCATTTCAACCTAGCACCATATGTCGAAGCTGGTTTGTCATCTGTTCACAAGTGCCGCTGAATGGATCTTTTGTCAATTTTGCTGAAGAATATTTGCTTAATTGGGGTTGACCTCCCTCTATAGTGTAAAGGATAGGCAACTGTGCTTCTAGTTGATTGAAATATAATTTTTGCCGTCAATGTACCATCTGGATAATTTTTTATCTCCTCTTGTGGGATTTTCACTGTGTGGATGTACAGGATGTTCTTTTGCTGTACTATGTCAAGGTAACTTGGATGTTTGTCTCATATTAGTCGTTTTCAGTATTGGATGTGATAGGAGTACATTGCTTTTGAGTTTTTCCTTTTTCTTAGATATGTTGATTCAAAAATTGTTATGACTCAGTCTCTCTGTTCAAACCGTTAATTTACATAAGGTCCGTTACAGAAGAATTTGAGCCCATTTTATCTCCTTATGGATTTCTGTCACGTCTTTAGTATTCAAACACATGACTTCCATTTAAGAGAGACATAAGTTGAACTGTAATCATGGGGGATAAGATGGGTCCAGACTCTCTCATAACAGACAATACGTAAGTTAACAGTTTAAGCACAGAGGTTGGATCGTTACAAAAATCTTTCTACTTAAAGTTTCTAGTGCATGCTGGATATATTTATAATATGCATTAAGTGCATGGTTGATAGTCAGTATTGAACATGATTGAATAATATTTTCTTTCGAAGTACCTCCCATGCTATCCATTTGCTTTTGATCACATGAGTAGTCTTTACACTCTTGAAGGGAGGGTGCATGATTGGTTTTAATTTAAAATTTCAAGTTCTATTTATGATATGATTGTTGGGCACTAACACACTGATTAGGTGTGTATGCTTGATTGATACCCATTTTTTATTGTTCCTGTTTTGTCACTTTAAAATTGTTTCCATACTCGTATTGCGTTATGGAAACCCTGTCAACTAGAGTTTTTTAAATTTCCGAACACAAGAATTTATGTAAAAGTTTAATCTATTAAGCTCCCGTCTGATTCCCATTCTTTGGTCACAAAAATGAAAAATATGAACGTTATTTATTACATTAAGTCATCATTTTTGACTTTCTATCTCTTGTGTGAAGTCTTGGGATGGCAATATTTTTTATTCTTATTTTTACAAAAATAGGTATCAAACGAGGCCTAAGAAACTCTAGTTTAAAACTATTATTCACTACTTGGAAATTTAGTTTCTTTATATAGTGCATACCGAACTCAGGGAAAATTGCAGCTCCGGTCCAAACCTTTCATTTCGCTGCAGATTACACCCAAACATTTAATTTTTGTGGTCGGAGTCCCGAACCTTTATATGTAATTGCAATGTTGGTCCATTTCACGCATTCCGTCCAAATTGTCGTCAGTCAACAGGAAATCTGCATTTTGACTCCAATAGAATATTACTTCATGTGTAAAATTGTCAAAAAGCAAATCTTCCAGTCAAACTTGTTGGAAAGAAGAAGTCCAAGGGGAAAGGCACAGATTGATGAAAGTGAAGTGAAATAGTACTAATACTGAAAAATAGTACTTGCGGCTATAACTGGAAGATTTGCTTTTGACAATTTTACCCATGAAGTAATGTTCCATAGGAGTCAAAATGCAAATTTTCCTATTGATTGACGGCAATTTGGACGGAATGCATGAAATGGACCAACGCTGCAAATACATATAAAAGTTTGGGACTTCGGCCGCAAAAATTAAAGGTTTGGCTGTAATCTACAGCGAAATGAAAAGTTTAGGACTGGCGCTGCAATTTTCCCCCGAACTTATTATCAGACCTCAACGTGGACATAGATTTAATTCCGTGATTCGAACCACATTAAAATATTGAGAAATTGCAAAATTTTCTGTTGTTTATGCTGCAAAAGTGAATTCCTCTCTTCGAATATGCTGTAAAAACACTCTCATAGTAATCAAATGACACTAGTTGGTATACTCAGTTGTCCAATCAACTGTGATCTCGTCCGCCCTTGCCAATTTTATCGACACAAGCATTATAAGTTTCCGCGTACTTCAATTACAACACGAGTTTCAAATGCCATATTTTAAAAATTAGGACAACACATCTCAAAGAAAGTTCTGTCAAAAGAAAAACATCCTAATCTTAAACCCATGGCTGATAATTCTTGATAGCACGTGGTTTGTTTGCTTTAGGAAACCAGTGAGGAGTCTGTATCCTAATCTGCAACCAAAAGTTCCCTGTTTAGGATAAGAAAACATCGCCACCACCCTCATTAATTTCATCGAAATGTCTTTTCAGGGTTTAGTCATTTCAAGTTCCCTACCCTCCACCAGACAAACACATCCCTATATCTTTTGATAAATACCACGTTGTCAACATTTTCAGCTGGCTACTGCAATTCACTGTAGGAGTTTTATGTGCTAAACTTTCTTGAATTTGTATAAATATGTGTATGGCTCAAACTCTTTTCGTCAAGTAAATACAGTCTTACTTTGAAGTTATAAGAAATTATGGGCAATTGCACAATGCAGGCAAGGGAAGATGGAGATAAAAGAACCCCAAAAGGGTACTTTGTGGTCTACGTAGGTGAAGAATTACAAAGATTTGTGATTCCCACATCGTATTTGAAGAATCCTAAGTTCCAAACACTGCTTCAAGAGGCTGCAGAAGTTTATGGATATCATAGTCAGAAAGGCATCGCATTACCGTGCGACTTGTCAACTTTTCATCGAGTCGTACATTTCATAGGAAAGTGACCTAGATGCTGATCAATGATCAAGATTATAACAATAGGATTTTTATTTTTATTTTTTTCAATTTAATTTGTAATTTTAGCAGCATAATGCCTCCATTCCTCCATATGTTATGTAGCTAGTGCTGTCAATATGACCTTGAGGCTTAAGGATGGTGGAAAATACATACATGATACTGTTTTTGAGTTTAACATTGTCATTGATGCTGTTCTTGGAGTTGTCTTAAAGAAGAATATTGGAATATGTTATGGAGGACATTTGGCCACACCTATAAGGTCAAAATTATTTTAAAATTTTGACGCTAACTTATTTACTTTCAATTGTGCTACATGTACATAGTGGTTTAAATAATGATTTGTATATACATGATGTGGTGAGATATTATTGAATTTAAATTTCTTTAACTAAATAAAAAAAACGATTAAATCCATCAATGATCACCCAACTTTATACTTAGTGTAATTATAACCACCCAATTTGATTATGTTTCACTGTAGCTATCCAACTTTATACTTAGTTTCGCTACCCAATTTCATATAACATTTAACCATGGTCACCCAACTTCTCTTTATCATTTTCACTAATTTTAAAAATGTAAAAATGGTGACTTTGCATTATCTATAAAAAAAAATAAGTTTTTATTTGAAAAAAAACAATAAGTTTTTATTTTATTTTTTTAAAATAAGTTTTTAAGTAATGTTTCTTTTTTCAAATAAGTTTTTACTTTATTTTTTAAATAAGTTTTTATTTTATTTTAGCTTTTTTAGATTTATTTTATATATATAATGCAAAGTCACCATTTTTACATTTTTAAAATTAATGAAAATGACGAAAAGAAATTGAATAGTCATGGTGAAATAAAATCAAGTTTGGTGACTATGTGAAACTAAGCATAAAGTTGGATGGCCGTAGCAAAACAAAATTAAATTGGATGATCATGGTGACACTAAATATAAAGTTGGTTGATCATTGATGGATCTAACCCAATAATAAAAAAAATTCCTCACTATTATGTGCGTAAACTATTATGTAAATATCTATGTACAAGTAACATTATTCATTTACTATTACCTATCAATAATTAAAATAAGAATAATGCTACATGTATGGGCAAATTGCACAGATAGATTTACAACATGTCACATGATAATATTTCATTGAATTTTGTACAAAACACAAATTAAACAGTCAATCAGATCCTACCATCTTTGCACTTGTAAAACTATTTGTACAAGTATCATTTCTGTTAGAATAATACTACTTGTACATAGGAAGTTATACAATTGTTTGAGTACAGACGAGACATTAAAAAGAGTGTGTGAAAGTTTCTTATCACATTATATATATATAATATAATATAATCGTATTATTATTTTACGACTAACTCTAGATCTAGCAACAATGGAAAGTTCTTTACTAATGATTATTAATTTTTTAAGCTTAGTGCAATGCGCACTAAGTATATGTCGAAGTGCCACAGACGAGAAAAAGATTGATACAAAAGTTGAAAACTCGAAGTAGCATGATGTTGACTTGTGTTATTTTACTATATTTTTATAAGACAAGATAATTCATGCTGCTTTCCAAGGTTTTTGTTCTCTGCTTTTAGAGTTTTAGTGGATCTCTTTCGGTTATTACATGACGAAATGATTATCAATAGCATATTGACACGTGAATATCTATAATTTATAACACATTTTCGCCAAATTTTTTACTTTTTTACAATTTCCGTACAATTTTTTCAAGAACATTCTCACGTGTTTGATTGTAACAAAGCCATTGTTTGAGCCACATTCTTTTAAAATTCATTTTTTTCAAAACTCATTTTTAATCACATATTTTTCAATAAAATAATATTACATATAAATTCAAATTTTTTTTTTAATTTTTAATCACACATTCTCCATCAATCTAGCTAAAAGTAATGTATATAACTTGATATATTTTTTTAATACACTACACTACACTACACTACAATTCAATTCATTCTATCTTATAAAAGCACAATATTGTGACGTTTCGCAGTTATATTTGACCCAAAAAAAAAAAAAAATAGTAGAAATTGGATTCGTGGAATACATGTCATAGTAATTATATTTAATAGAGAAAAGTACTTTTTAAAAAAATAATTTTCTTTAAAAAAAAAATGTCGTTATATTTACCTCCCTCAATGCCAACAAGGCCCCTATTAAAAGGAGTAATGCTATTCATAGTAAAGATTACCAGTAGTCGTTCTATGTGACATACACCTGATAATTTGTTATTTGATATATAGATATGGTAGTTACTTTTTGAATTATATATCAAATGAAAAATTGTCAAGTGTACGTCATATAAGACGACTGTCGATAATTTTCACTGTAAATAGTATTATTCTATTAAAAATTGAATAAACCAAATTAGCGTAATCATTATCCTTTGAAGTTACAAACAAACAAGCAAAACAGAACAATATAATATCAAGCCCACTAAAGCTCAAACCAAATGTTAACGGCCCAATTTAACCTTCCACTTCCGCACTACAAATTGGTCCAGAACCACGCGTCCATCTCTCATAGCCCGAAGAAAACGTGGACCAATCGGATCGTGTAAACAGATCGTATCCCGACCCGTTCTCCCGTCCACGAATTTTGATACCAATCGCTTGGTCGCCTCTTTATTGATTTTGTAAACACGTGGCACCACATCTGTGACTCTTCCTTTTTTTAAAGTAATTCAATAAAATATTTCCAAAAAACAAAAAAAAAAAATTATATTATCTCTCCAGAAGTTCTAAACAGTGTCTCTCTCTCTCTCTCTCTCTCTCTGTGTATATCGTTCTCTCTAGAACCTCCTAGATTTGTCTTCCCAAACCATCTGATTTTGGTTGCTTTGTGAAGTAAACTCATCATCTCCAGTGAACTATTACGAATTTTTCAGTGTTTTCATATTTCCAAATTTTATCAAAAATATATCAAAATCTACAAACCATCTGGTTTAGGTTTTTTGGTTGCTTCGGGAAGTGAATTCATCATTTCCAGCCAACTGTTGCGATTTTTCAGCGTTATCGTGATTTCCGGTGAGTTTTAGTCAAGGTTTTGTTGTAAAGTATTGGACGTACTTTTAGCTGCAAATGTTACGTTCTTTCTTTCTGTTTGTTTGTTTGTTTAGATTGATTGATTCATTTTATGGATCAAACTATGTTTGATTCCTGAGAAACTGAAGTAAATGAAAAGATTAAATCTTGGAGATTATTTTTATTAATCGTAGATACTTGAAATTTA
>NW_019249888.1:56301-57626 GCF_002742605.1 Olea europaea var. sylvestris
CAGGTACCGGAAGGCTCCATTCGTGCTCGATCTCAATCCTCAAGTTCGGGAAATCAACAGGTACGATTTTTTGCATCATCATTGGCGCCGTCTGTGGGAAACGGTACGTTAACCATGTTTCACCACCTCCAAAAAAGCCATTGGAAAAAGGATAATTTTCCGACAGTTCTCTACTCAAGAATAGCAAAGGCAGCAACCGAATAATGAATACAAAATGCCACAGCAAGCTAATATGAAAGATGATATTTTCCAGTATGAAAATTGAAAAAATCGGTACATATATAGAAGAAAAAATTGCTATGGAAGGGCAATAATTTCGGGCAGTTCCTCAACCAAGAAGCAAGGGAAGGATGTTTCTGCTTTTCGAATGGTTTCAAAGTCCAACATAGACAAAAAGATGTACAAATCGAATTAAACTAAGCATTTTTCTCTCTGCCGTCTACTGCCAAAGTCATTGCAGACGTCAATTAAGAATGTTGAAGCGTCTACAGCCGCCTTAGCCCCCAGTGCAGTCATCGAAGCGGTGGCATCTTAAGCTATCCACATAACAATCAACTTTGACAATAGCAACAGGGAAGCGCCTTACTACTTGGATTTCAACCTTGAACTCTTGACTGCTTATATGAACAATAATTTTCAATTTTCCTTGAAATTTTTGGGGTTGTATATATTTTGGGTGAGCTAGAAGCGATATTTGGAAGGAAAAGCAAAAATATTGCAACGCACTCCAAGTGCTCGATGACATTCCCAACTCAAATTTTACTTCACTACAAAAGAGCTCGTCTATCACTTGTTTGGTAAATTATCTCAACCAAAGTTCATCCCCTAGCTACAGCCTTTGAGGTAGATGCAAGTAATTGCAATACACACCAACATGATAAGAAGACAACAGGAGCTTCCATAATTTATTTAGTATTTTGCAGCTCATAATTTTCACAACACGGCATCATCTTAAATTCAGGACGTTGCATTTGAATATCTTAATCTACTATCATTGCTTGATTCTTGTGATGATCTGGATAAATTTAGAGGTTTCAAGTCCGACACAATTGATAATCTCGATAATTTAAAAGAAAGTATTGTGCCGCACTTCTTTCGAATTCTAGTCCTCTTCGTTCTTGCTCCAAAAGTGATCCCGCTGGGGCCTTCTGTGATATTCTTTTTATCGTCCGAGAGTGTTGCGATCATCCCTATCTCATGAACCCCTCCATGGAAGAAAGCTTGATAGCTGAGGGGTGCTTGGCAACTGAAATTTTAGATACGGGAATAAAAGCATGTGGCAAACAGCTTCTTGTCATGATACTTTCAGAGAGAAAAAAAAAAAA
>NW_019249889.1:0-1325 GCF_002742605.1 Olea europaea var. sylvestris
GGAGCGGAGTGGAGTGGAGTAAGGGGAGCATAGCGCACCGAACAGTACGGAACCGAAGGGTATTTTCTTGTACGGGCTTTAAAGTCCTTATGGGCCTAAGCTAAGGTTAATATAAATACTAATGTTGTAACCTTATTTTTCATTCTGAATAATATTATCTCCACTTCGCTCTCATGGAAGTAGGCACACTGTTGAACCACGTAAAATTTTGTGTTATTTTCTCTATTTCAACCGTTTATTATTGCGCATAAAATCCAACACTATCTAAGTGTCACAAGCCCAGCTACCACACTGCCATCAAGGACTGCAACAAGTGAATATTCACTCTGCTCAGTCCTCTATGGTAGATATCGACCATCCAAAGGGTTCACACTAACAGAGACGGCTACTGCTACTTTAGTTTGCACAATGGGTCCGTTTAATAAAGGTTAAAGCTATAATTACAGAATTTCCTAAAAATCAATTAACTGCAAGGCCTAATAAACAAAACAGCTCCCTGATGAAATTGACATTATACTCGCATCTTCAAATAAGGTTACTCAATTTGTAACATAGAGCTCAAGGCTTGAGAAAAGCCGTGCATGTGCCACAAGGAGAAATTGCAACTAGAGGGACAAGATGAACTCACTTCTCATTAAGGTTAGAATCGCCGAAGGGATTTGATTCGTTGGAATATCCAGACAAATTTTGCGACTTCAACTTCTTGGCGACTTTCATAGCCTAACAAAGTGACCAATTAGTTAAAATGCAGAAAAACACTAGATGAAATCGAGTCAAAAGGCATAAACAAATTTGGGGGAAGTACAAAGGAGAATCTCAATACCTTTTTCTGTGCCTTCTTAGCTAGGTATTCAGAGATTTCTTCCTCTGTAATCTTCCTCTTGCTCTTCTTCCTCGATCGCTCATGGGTGTCACTTTCAGAATTATGGGAGTCTAATCGTCGGCTACTGCTGCGATTTCGACTCCGGCTCCTGCGGTGGCTCCTGTCCGACTCCGAAGTTGAGTCGGATGCAGATTCCGAATCCGAATCGCCCCGGCGGCTTCTGTGTCTCCGGCTGGACTTTGACGATGTCATCTTTGTACAGGAGTGGGACGCCTGCTATTACAAGTACTCGAGTATAATCGGCACGAGCCTTCACGGCTAAGAGAGGCCTAGAAGGTCTGGCGCTGTCGGTTTAGCTCTGGGCAGAGGTGAAACCGAATGGACTGGGCCGTGAAACCAGATTAACTGGGCCATATTTTAGCTTTAGTAATTACTCATTTGTCAAAGGGAAAAATTCACAAATCATGTTTTAACTATGCACAATTCAAAAATCAGGTTTAAA
>NW_019249890.1:0-735 GCF_002742605.1 Olea europaea var. sylvestris
GGTTATATACATTGTGAATTGTTGGTGATAAAATTATTATAGCTTGTGGTTTGATTTGAGGAAGTTGGTTGATATTGATCTTTAAATTGTTAGAGGTTGGAATAGATGCTTACTAAGTGTTTGACAAAAGTCTTTAACGAAAATCTGTAGATTTGTGGTGAATTTGGGTATCATACTTGGAGTTCATAACATTAGGACATTTGAATTGGGGATTGGTGGTTCAAATTACTAGTTGCATATGTGAAGGAGAATCTTGATTATCGAACCTATTTGTCTGCTTCTTATTCCATAACAACAAAAGCAATTTTTCAACCTGTTGTGCAAGCCTCCCACTGGGGGCCCACTAGAAAAAGAAAAAACGTGAATGGGGATTGGGATATGATCAGAACTAGAATCACAAGGAAAGAAATCTGCTAATCTAGAGCTCTATTCCGAACCAACATCGAATTCGTGCATTCTAGTGCATCGTTACTTCTTTTGAGAAATTGACATGCTTGATTGGAGCATTGTAAATTGTTGGCATTAAAAAGTTTAAAATGCTGCCAAACAAGAAATCCAAAACCACGGCCTGTTTGTCCTTTACTTCATGTGATAAGAAAAGGTCTATAAGTACCAGTGCAGAAGATAGGTACATCAAAATGTAGAAGGTGTTGAGCCTGAGAGAATACTCAATGTATTAGCCAAGGAAATGATAAAAGGAAACAATCATCTACTGATGTGATCAACTTTCCAACA
>NW_019249890.1:20389-21714 GCF_002742605.1 Olea europaea var. sylvestris
ACCAAGTGCAACAGTGTATTTCGAGCTAGTCATCATTTGAAATTGTCTCTGTAACTATCAAAATATGTGCATACTAGACATGAGAATGTATGTAATTTTTTGTATTCTTTCGAATGCAATCTTTTTTATTAATGGAGTTGACTTTCACATAACCATAGGGGTAGCTCTTCTTTCGTTATTTATGTTCATCATCAAGGACAGCTTCATACGCCTATGATAGTATCCCTGTCCTTCAATGAACCTTGCTGGTAACACATCATATTGTAGTGCCGAAATATATAGTTACTAATCATAGGTGCACACTCAAGTACTTGTAACCTTAAAGATGACAACCTAGACAGTATGGGCATAATTGAACTGGTCACAATGTCTTTAAAGTGTACTTATCTTACATCAATTTACCAAAAATATGTAGAAAATTCGCATCATACTTTGAGATGAATTTCGGGTCAAGAAATTGACTTGAAATGATAAATCCCAAGATCTTTGTGTGGTTGAATCACCTTGCATTCCAAGCATCAAAAATTCCATTTTCTAGCACTCCAATGGTCCCAATCCCGATTACAATGGAAGGGGATTATTATCCACAATCTAAATACCATTTCTTGTGAGATTTCAAGCCAAAAACATGGTTCTAGGGACTTTGCAGTTTAGGGGTGAATTTCCATACGAATATTTCACCCTTTTTTCATGTCATTTTTCCCTCATTTTCCATAACTTCTATATGGAAGTTCCAAGTGGTTATTAAGGGAGTTGTAGGGAGTTATGAATTTAAATTATATTCAAAACATTCCCTCCTTACCACTTTTGAAATCTTGTGGGTCAGGCCACTCCACATGGGTAACCCTTTTTTCCATATTTTCCAACATCTCCCACTCGCACATGATGGGGTTGATCCGAACCACAAGTGACAATGAATGTCATCCCTTAGATCCTTCTCAAGATCTATATCACAAATATTCATACGACAAATAGATCGCGAGACCAACGAGTAATACTAGAGCTCACGATACTATAAACCTGTTAGGGATATATAATAGCTATTAGAGGAATATCACATCTCGCTATACCCCAAACTCATTTTCCAACATTAATTCAAGTATTTCCAATCACTTGAATATTTTATAGAATATACTTGAACCCCACATCATATCATTGTATTCACAATTACGTTCTATATCCCAAATGGTTAAACACAATTGTCTTACCGGTGAATACAAATATAAATGTTTGTCAAAATAGTTTTCCTTTCCTACTTGAATCCTTCGATTTTAAATTAGTTGCTTTCCTAGACATGCCCTATCAAACCGAATCAATCATAATCA
>NW_019249891.1:0-1325 GCF_002742605.1 Olea europaea var. sylvestris
GCCTCGATTCTAATCGAATTAGAATAGTATTTCACAAAAAACAAACAAACCGGAAATTATCATGAAATCAAAAACAACTTTCCATTTGCTCGATTCCGATCGAATTAGACTGGCATTTTGCCAAAAATGAACAAGCCCGAAGTTATCATGAAATCAAAAACCACTTTTCATTGGGTCGATTCCAATCGAATTAGACTAGCAATTTTTTGAAGACGATTAAACCCGAAGTTATCATGAAATCGAAAACCACTTTTCATTGGCTCGATTAAAATCGAATTAGACTAGCAAATTTGCCAAAGACGAATAAACCTGAAGTTATCACGAAATCAAAAACCACTTTTCATTAGCTCCATTCCAATCGAATTAGACTAGCAATTTGTCAAACACGAACAATCCCGAAGCTTTCATGAAATCGAAAACCACCTTTCATTGGCTCGATTCCAATAGAATTAGACTAGCCATTCGCCGAAAACAAACAAAACCGAAGTTATCATGAAATCAAAACCCACTTTTCAATGGCTCGATTCCAATCGAATTAGACTAGCAATTCGCAAAAAAATGAACAAACCTGAATTTGTCATGAAAGCAAAAACTACTTTCCATTTGGCTCGATTCTATTCGAATTAGACTAGCATTTCACCATAAACAAACAAACCCGAAGTTATCATGAAATCAAAAACCACCTTTCATTGGCTCCATTCCAATCAAATTAGACTAGCAATTTGTCAAACACAAACAATCCCGAAGTTATCATGAAATCGAAAACCACCTTTCATTGGCTCAATTCCAATAGAATTAGACAAGCCATTCGCCGAAAACAAACAAACCCAAAGTTATCATGAAATCAAAACCCAATTTTCATTGGCCCGATTCCAATCGAATTAGACTAGCAATTCGCAAAAAATGAACAAACCCGAAGTTGTCATGAAAGCAAAAACCACTTTTCATTGCCTCGATTCTAATAGAATTAGACTAGCATTTCGCAAAAAACAAAAAACCAGAAGTTATCATGAAATCAAAAACTACTTTCCATTTGCTCTATTCCAATCGAATTAGACTGGCATTTCGCCAAAGATGTACAAACCCTAAAGTTATCATGAAATCGAAAACCACTTTTCATTCGCTCGATTCCAATCGAATTAGACTAGCAATTTTTCGAAAATGATTAAACCTGAAGTTATCATGAAATCGAAAACCACTTTTCATTGGCTCGATTCCAATCGAATTACACAAGTAATTCGCCGAAAATGATCGAACCCGAAGTTATCATGAAATCATGAACAACTTTTCATTGGCTCAATTCCAATCGAATTGGACTAGTAATT
>NW_019249892.1:0-1325 GCF_002742605.1 Olea europaea var. sylvestris
TTTCCGATCAACTTGTCAAATTTGAGCCCATTTTGACAAAGTCGAGAAAAACGACGAAATTGCCCCCGGCGCGATTTTTGTTTACGATCAACCTGCCAAATTTCAGCCAATTCCGACACAGTCGAGAAAAATGACGAAATTGCCCACGCGCGCGATTTTTGTTTCCGATCAACCTGTCAAATTCGAGCCCATTCCGACACTGTCGAGAGAAATGACGAAATTGCCCCTGGAGCGATTTTTATTTCAGATCAAACTGCCAAATTTCAGCCAATTCCGACACAGTCGAGAAAAATGACGAAATTGCCCCCGGCGCAGTTTTTGTTTCCGATCAACAAGTCAAATTTCAGCCAATTCTGACACAATCGCGAAAAATGAAGAAATTACACCTGTCGCAATTTTTGTTCCCGATAAACCTGTCAAATTTGAGCCCATTCCGACACAGTCGAGAAAAATGACGAAATTACCGCCGGCGCGATTTTTATTTCTGATCAAACTGCCAAATTTCAGCCAATTCCGACACAATCGAGAAAAATGACGAAATAACTCCCGGCGCGATTTTTGTTTTCGATCAACTGTAAAATTTTAGCCCATTCCGACACAGTCGAGAAAAATGACGAAATTGCCCCCGACCCTTTTTTTATTTCAGATCAAACTGCCAAATTTCAGCCAATTCCGACACAGTCGAGAAAAATGACGAAATTACCGCCGGCGCGATTTTTATTTCTGATCAAACTGCCAAATTTCAGCCAATTCCGACACAGTCGAGAAAAATGACGAAATTACCGCCGGCGCGATTTTTATTTCTGATCAAACTGCCAAATTTCAGCCAATTCCGACACAGTCGAGAAAAATGACGAAATTACCGCCGGCGCGATTTTTATTTCTGATCAAACTGCCAAATTTCAGCCAATTCCGACACAGTCGAGAAAAATGACGAAATTACCGCCGGCGCGATTTTTATTTCTGATCAAACTGCCAAATTTCAGCCAATTCCGACACAGTCGAGAAAAATGACGAAATTCCCCCCGGCGCGATTTTTATTTCAGATCAAACTGCCAAATTTTATCCAATTCTGATACAGTCGAGAAAAATGATGAAATTGCCCCCGGAGTGATATTTGTCTCCAATCAACCTGTCAAATTTTAGCCAATTCCGACACAGTCGCGAAAAATGACAAAATTGCTTCGGCCAGATTTTTGTTTCCGATCAACCTATCAAATTTGAGCCCATTCCGACACAGTAGAGAAAGATGACGAAATTTCCCCCGACGCTATTTTTGTTTCCGATCAACCTGTCAAATTCGAGCCCATTCCGACACAGTCCAG
>NW_019249893.1:0-1324 GCF_002742605.1 Olea europaea var. sylvestris
TTGAAACAGACATTCGTCCCTTGCAAACACATGCCATGATGCGTCTTTCCACACTTAGGACATAGCTCTATAACTGGCACAATGATCTTGCTGGCATTGGCTCCGCCATTAGCTTTCTTGTTCTGCCACTTGCCCTTTCCCTTGTCCTGGCCATTCCATTTCCTTTTACCCATACTACCATTGTTCGATTGATTGAACAGTTGACTATATTGCTCGGCGCTAGTCTTTTGGTACCAGATAGCATGAGCTCTTTCTAGCATTTCACGGTATGAGGTGAAATGATGGGACATAAATATCATGCTTATATCTGGGTTCAACCCTTTTTCAAACCTCGTGACTTTCTTGTCCTCCATATCCACCAAATGTGGAGCATACCTTGAAAGTTGATCAAACTTCCTTTCATACTCAGTCGGGGACATAGTCCTTTGCTTGAGTTGGAGAAATTCACTTTCTTTGTGATCCCTCAAAGACTGTGGGAAGTACTTGTCCATTACTTCCTCTTTAAATCGCTCCCAAGTCAATTCCACTTGTTGCTCTAGGGTCCTTGTCCTTGACATTGAGTCACACCAGTGGCTTGCATAACCGGAGAACATAAACTCAGCACACTGGACCTTCTGGGCGTCCGTGTACCCTATTAATCCAAATATTCTCTTCAACTTGCGAAGCCACTCCTCGGCTACAAGTGGATCAGCTGCTCCATTGAAGGTAGGGGGCTTGTGTCTTCTAAATTGCTTGACCACTGAAGCATGGGTTGGAGGAGCATTAGGAGCTAGTGGTAGGGGTTGCACCTGGTTCGGGTTTTGCCTGCCAAGGTCTTGGACCGCTTGGAGGAGATCTCTTATCAAGTTGGTTTGGTTTGCGCGGGCCATTTTCCTTTAGACAAAACGTATGGTTCTTATTAGTTTCATACTTCGAATTCTAACAAAGAAGATAAAGTTTTATTTCTTGACATAAAGGAAGTTGTTACGAGGATTTAAATCTAATCCCAATATGTTCTACGGATCTTCTTTGGTGGAGCCTCATCTCCAGGGGAGTCTTCTGCTATGGCTCATCATTCCCTTCTTGAGGCTCTTCTTCTTCATCAAGTTCAATTACTATCTCCGGTTGAGGTTCTAAGTTTTCCCTCCATAGGTCTAGGAGTGATTGGCAATACACTTCAAATTCAAATATATTTGGATGCTCCTCTAGCGTTACATCCCTAACCATGACTCCCATATCTCCCCATTGAGGTGAAAGGGAGGGTATGAGGTTATTTATAGCCTCAATATGTGTTATCTCCATTCCAGCGTTCACCGCTATCATGCATCTCTCATAGACATCATGT
>NW_019249894.1:0-1324 GCF_002742605.1 Olea europaea var. sylvestris
AAACAAGACTCACAAAGATAAAGAAGGTAACCCTAACATGGCTGCCTCACATAATCTCACAAACCACACAGGCTCACAAAGATAAAAAAAAAAAAACGGCTGCCCAACTTTCTTCTCACTACCACACTCTCACACTACTCACAGAGCAAATAGAGTACGCCACAAAACTTAACACACTATGCATGTAAACATATTACACAAAGTAATAAGCCACTCTAATTCATACAAGTACACACATTAAACAAGTTGAAAGTGTAACATCAATATTGCAACAAAATTAAGTGACCACATACATACAGAAAGGATTACACATAGATGTAATGTAGTAACTAGGTTTATTCTCTCAATAAACCTCACTAGAATCACTACCCAACCCTAAAGTCACATTCGCCTCGTCTCTATTCTCATCTTTCCTTTTATTATCATTTTAGGACAATTTCTTTCAATTATGTCCAAATTTTACAACGATTAAAATATATTTTATTTTTCGCACTTGCCTTAGACCTATGCATACCAACAATACCAAATAATGACCACAAGCAAAGTACTGACACATAATTCACACAGAACAGTCAAATAAATTTTCCTAAGGTCACATGCAATTGTATCGGTGTAGAAAAATTGGTGACAAATTCACTTAGAATTTAAAGCAATTAATTAACATGTAATTCCTAGGTCTAGCAACAAGCAATGGTTACCCCAAATCTAACGTCACCCCACACGATGACTTCTAACACGGAAAAAAAATAATTAACCTACATATTTATTTTAATTGCAATAATAAAAACAAAGATACGATACCGAGCGGACTGCGTCTGAAGGTCCGTAAATATCGACAGATGCGAATTCACCACTTCAGGACTATCACTATTCATCCTAAAGTCACCAGCAACCACAGCAACAGGAAAACAGCACTCGGCACCCGAACGTTCAAGGGCAAAATCGTCCAACTTTCACTGTGTTGCTCAAAACTGAAATCCGACAACACCGCAGGGTCTAACTCATCTCCAGAAACATTCTGTCTGAAGACATCCTCGTCAGAATCCATCGGACGCGCCCTCACGCGACCTAACTGTAATCCCCACACGCCGGCTAAGTGCGACCCTTCCGGCTTCTTCTCTGCTTGCACAATCCACTGGTGGTGTCTGTTTTGCCAAACTCGTTTTGGTTTCACTAGAAAACGCAAAAAATAGATCTATCCAGTTTTGCAAAAATCTGCCCAGATTTCGTCCAATTTTCTACCTGTTTTCCAAATCAATTTCTGGCCACTTCCAGTTCGATTTTAGCCACAAAAATCATAGATTTAACAACAACACAAGCATGA
>NW_019249895.1:0-1324 GCF_002742605.1 Olea europaea var. sylvestris
TTGGCCGGTGAGAAGAACTTCATGCAGAATTTATGAGCCAGCTCATTCCAAGTAGTGATGCTTGCAATAGGAAGTGAATCCAACCATTCAAGTGCCTTATCCCGTAGTGTATGTGGAAACAACCTTAGCCTAATAGCATCGTCCGAAATTCCTTGATACCGGAAGTGTTGACACATATCCAAGAATCGAGATCACGTATGTGGATTTTCTTCAACTCTGCCATAAAATTGGTGTCCATTCTGGAAAAGTTGTATCACATTAGTCTTCAATTGGAAATTAGGCAGCCCAAACGATGGATACACTATGCTGGACTAGCTTTGAATTACTTGAGGAGTCAAGAAATCTCCCAAAATCTCATTTCCTTCGTCTACCACCTCTCCTTCATTGGCTGGGATAACATGGTTGTTAGGTTCGTTAGCCATTTGCAACTGTGCTTCTCTAGTCTCTCTTTGCAGTCGACGAAAAGTGCGCTCAATTTCAAGATCAGTTGGAAACAATTTTCCTCCAGTCGATCTTGGCATGCAACTCTGCGAGAAAACCAGTAGTAGCACTCAAATTCAAACAATTTGAAGAACTATAATAAAAATAAAATAAAACAACCTAAACGAAAATAAATAAAAAATAATAAAAATAAAAATTTAAAGTTCGAATAAGTACCTAAAAAATGAAATTAAACAAAACTCAATCCCCGACAACGGCGCCAAAAACTTGTTCACGAAATATTTTATTTCGATTTAAATCACCGCAAATGTACGGTTAGTTAACAAGTAATAAAGTGGATCAATTGAGTCCAAATATTATTCCACAGAGATTGATTAGTTTAATTTTACCTAACTTGGCATTAACCGAAGCTGATTTGTCAAACGTGAATTGTAGTGACTTAAATTAACCTTACTAGGACTAAATATGCAAATATGTATGATTTGAATGAACTAGAATGCAAAGTGAATATGTTGAATGCAAGTTGATGTACTCAATGAATATAAAAGCGCACTAGGACCACGAATCCCTAAGCAATGCTCAATTTAACCTTAATTCCACACTTTGACAATACAATGACATTTTAAAGAATCAATACTCCTAAATCTATTCAACACTCTCTCTCGAGAAGAATTGAACATATTCTCATACACCACCAGCCTATATCTCTATGACGGATGCAAATATACGAGAATACATATAGTTTTGTGAGTACTTAGAGATTCACACAAAGCATAGGGATATATTTCTATCCTCTATCGGACCCAACGATAATTTATACCTTGTCGAATTTATTTCTCTTCTTTCGAATAGATGAAACAAATCACCAAAACTCACACAATTA
>NW_019249896.1:0-1324 GCF_002742605.1 Olea europaea var. sylvestris
TGTACAAAACTGACTATCATTTAATAGTCGAATATCCAATTCAATTGCATGGTTCAAACCGTGGTTGAGGTCTTGAGAAGTCTAGTGTTGATGTGGAGAAAATATGTGGTCGGTCGTCTACGTTGATGTCGATGACCTAGGTAGGAAAACGCAATTATATGGTAAAAATGACAAATCTAGGTATTGGGGGAAGAATGAGATTCAAGGCTTAAAAGAAGTTGGGAGGCAGGAAGTGGATGGAAAAAAAAAAAAAAAAAGTGTTCAATCTTCAAATAGTAGAAAAGTGAAAAAAAAACAAAAATTTAAAAAGAAAATTCCAAAATTTTCGTGGGCTCAGAAATCCCCATATGACCCCACGTAACTCCAACCATAAATCAATCTAATCTCATCACTTACTATCAAAATACTTACCCAATTCGTAATGCATTAATTGACTTATACGTAAAACATTAAAATCACGTTTTTAAAGCTGTTTGGGACAAAAATCTTCAGTATCTCTTTTTGAGCCCTTTACAAATATGTCCACTTCAACATATAAAATAAGTGTTGTACCTTGGAAAAAAAATATTACACATCATTCTGCTTTACTTCTGTAAATTTTATCTGTAATTCATGAGAATATTTCGAATGATTGATATATTTCAAGAGTATTCTAGAAATATCTCTCTAGATTTATTGCACAACAAAATCTTGGTATCTTGTGGCTAGGCATGTCCACACAACAATAATTCCCAAACAAAGAAAAATGAAAAAGTTGATCAATTAATAAAGTTTAATTTATATTTTTCTTTTGTAGCTCGTTTTGCATTTTGTGTTTTCACTCCATGGATGAGATTTTTTTCAATAAAATATCACTGCAAAAATTTATGTGAGAAAAAAAATAAAAGAAGTATAAATCGATAAATATATAAGTGACCCCTACGAAACAAGATAAAGCACATAGACAAAGAGGGAAACGCTATATTATAATTAAATGACATTATTTGAATATGAACAATTAGATTTTATTAATAAAGATGAATTATGTGTGACAAATGTTATTAATCATCACAAGGAAATGATGCTTGTACAAATGATCCTTTAAGAGGATAAGTTTATTTTTATTAAAGTATATATAAAATTAATTGCAAGATGGATGGAAGCCATCGAAAATGAACTTTTTACTTTCACACAACATCAATATGTTGAGGGGGCCAACGCAATGATAGTAACATTAGGGACCATTTCCACACAAGGGCCTTACATTAAGGACCATCTATACCAATTTTCTTGTCAATTAGTGCTCCACCTTTGTGTTCGCTTGAATTTAAAAAAAAAAAAAAAA
>NW_019249897.1:0-1324 GCF_002742605.1 Olea europaea var. sylvestris
TGTCCGTTTCGGGCCCATAAGTACTTTTCGAAAATGTAGCGACCCTTTTGGATTGAACTCACCACTTCGTCATGACGTATGAGCGATTTTGACCATTTTTTGAGGAACGTGCCCTTCATATTCGGATTGACGATGTTCGAAGAATTGAGCATAACTTTTGCCGACAGTGTCCGTTTTTGGGACCGTAAGTACTTTTCGAAAATGTAGCGACCGTTTTGGGTTTAGCTCACGATTTCGTAATGTCATATTAGGGTTCTCATCCTTTTTTTGAAGAACGACCATTCGCATATTGGGAACGCTTGGAGTGTCGACCTTCGAAGAAATTAGCGTAACTTTTGCATACGGTGTCCGTTTTGGCCCCATAAGTACTTTTCGAAAATGCAGCGACCCTTTTAGATTGAACTCGCAACTTCGTCATCACGTATGAGGGATTTCAACTATTTTTTGAGGAACGTGCACCTGCATATTCGGACTCACGACGTTCGAAGAATTGAGCATAACTTTTGCAGAGAGTGTCCGTTTTTGGGACCGTAAGTACTTTACGGAAGTGTAGCGACCGTTTTGGGTTTAGCTCACGATTTCGTAATGACGTATTAGGGTTCTCATCCCTTTATTGAAGAACGACCATTCGCATATTGGGAACGCTTGGATTGTCGACCTTCGAAGAAATGAGCGTAACTTTTGGAGACGGTGTCCGTTTCGGGCCCATAAGTACTTTTCGGAACTGTAGCGACCGTTTTGGGTTTAGCTCACGATTTCGTAATGACGTATTAGGGTTCTCATCCCTTTATTGAAGAACGACCATTCGCATATTGGGAACGCTTGGATTGTCGACCTTCGAAGAAATGAGCGTAACTTTTGGAGACGGTGTCCGTTTCGGGCCCATAAGTACTTTTCGGAACTGTAGCGACCGTTTTGGGTTTAGCTCACGATTTCGTAATGACGTATTAGGGTTCTCATCCCTTTATTGAAGAACGACCATTCGCATATTGGGAACGCTTGGATTGTCGACCTTCGAAGAAATGAGCGTAACTTTTGGAGACGGTGTCCGTTTCGGGCCCATAAGTACTTTTCGGAAATGTATCGACCCTTTTGGATTGAACTCACAACTTCATCGTGACGTATGAGGGATATTGACCATTTTTCGAGGAACGTGCACCGTCATAATCGGAATGACGATGTTCGAAGAATTGAGCATAACATTTGCAGACAGTGTCCGTTTTTGGGACCATAAGTACTTGTCGGAACTGTAGCGACCATTTTGGGTTTAGCTCACGGTTTCGTAATGACGTATTAGGGTTCTCATCCTTTTTTTGAAGAACGA
>NW_019249898.1:0-1324 GCF_002742605.1 Olea europaea var. sylvestris
ATTATTTATGTTCTAGTTATATTTTATTTGCTCCCAAAGAGTATAAATAGAAAATTGTGAATTACTCCTAAAGAGTAAATTCTGGTATAACTTTCAATATTTCAGAAGAATATTGATATATTGCTTTTAAAGAAGTAATAATAAAACACGACGTACCGTAGAGGTAGCATACATTTTGAATAATTATATTTTGTTGTGTTCTTGAAGCAACACAAATAATTCAATACTGGTTGTAATTTTTAAAAGGAAAACAATTTCCTTATTTTATTAATATTCGAGAAGAATATTGATTTATCGCTCTAGAAGAGCATACTATTTGATTTTTCAATATTCTTAAAAAATGATATGCTATTGGAAAGCATGTCGTTATAATTTCAATATTTTTGAGAAAAATATTGATATATTGTTCCAAAAGAAGTAAAAATAATATATATTAGTATTATTGAAGAATACAGTATTGTGTTTTTAAAGAAGCACAAATTTATGCTTAATATTTTAGAAAAATGTTATGATTAATTTAAATGTGTCAATATTCCTGAAGAATATTATTCTGTCACTTGTAAAAAATCATAACTAGGTATATATCAATATTTCAGAAAAATATTTATGTATTGCTCTTGAAGAAGCAATAATTAATGTTAATGTGCTCTCGAGTAGCACATTTTTTAAGAATATATCATTTTGAATGTGTTTATTCTTGGAAGAAAACATACGACTTATGCCATGTAAACATTGATCATTGTATGATTATATAATATTTAATTATATTCTTCGAAGTTAAATAATTGGATTATATCTTATATTGAATCAGAAGCTCAATTTGATTGGCATGATCAGTTAAACCATCACTGGATCAACAATGATGCGAAATAAAAATGAAGAACCAGAAGTTTCTTCAATCCAATAAACTTCTATGTATCATTTGTTCTCATTATCAACAATTGATCATTAAAGGCCACTAGCTAAAATTGGGATTGAATTTTCTATATATCTGAAAATTAATTAAGGTGATATATGGGGCCCCATCATCCACCACGTTGACCATCTAAATATTATTTGTATCTAATAGTTTTGTTACAAATACTAGATGATTGGATGATATTCACAACCTGAAGTTTGCGAATTATTGCTCAAATTTTAAAGTATGAGAATAATTTTCAGATTAAATAATCAAGACCATGCCTTGTTAATGCTAGTGGGTATAAATCTCAACATTTTAATGAGTGCTTTTTGAGATGTCAATAAATAATTTAACAAGCTTCTTTGTTAAACGTCTCCAATTAATTTAATTGAGAACAATGTATTTCCCATTTCCATTTAGGGA
>NW_019249899.1:0-1324 GCF_002742605.1 Olea europaea var. sylvestris
TTAACTTGGTATTAATCTTCAATTCTATGTGAATGTGATTTTGAAAAGATCTCTGTGTGTGTTATCCTATATATCTTCATCGCATGATTATTTATTCACTGTGAATACTTGTTTCTACTTGGGTATTCTTGACCTTAGCCCTGGTGAGTACATGGAGCAAGTATCGTATGTGTTTCAGGATGGAAACACAAGGTAAGGTCTGTTATTCCAATTTTATTGGATTACCTTGATTGTGCAAGTATAAATTGTGTGTTTTGGTTGCTTGCAGATTATTGGGCATCAAGGTGGAGATTGTTGGATTTTTTGATACCCAATAATCCGGGCGATGATTTAAAACAGTTGTCGAATTATTTATCGACACCATGGACATGGCTAGACTCGGAGATAAACCACACTTTTGGATGGTTCGAGTTTGGGTTGGATGATTATTTGGTTAGTTGGACCATTTAGTGATTAATATGGAGTTGAATATTGGCCCATTAGTTTAGGGTAATTGGTAGTCCGCTTAGTGAACCCTATGCCCAATTAGAGTGACATAAACTAACCTATATATATGTATTTATCTCCCAACCGTTTTTTATGGTGTGTGTGTGTGTTGTAGCAATGGAGAGGAAAGTTGAGAGAAGAGAGGCAACTGAGAGAGAGGGAAGCCATGTGAGGTTGTGAGTAAGATTCAATCACTGTTCTTCTTCTTCTCCATACCTTTGTGGATTGCAAACACCACCACCCTTCTCCTTTGTGGGGTTAGAGAGAAAGAGAACAGTCCAAAGTGAAGGTGAAAGTCTCGAGTCGAGTCAAGGTAAACCAGTGTTCGTTTGATTATTTTCTGAGCCCGGAATCAAGATTTATCGAGGGATTTCCGCTACATGAATTGATCGTAATGGTGATTATGGAAGTCATAGCTACAAAAACAAAGTTGGTGGATTGTTTGGAGCAATAGAGGACCAATGTGGAAACTTTCAAATATGAAGGGCAAAAGACGAATTAAGGAATATCTGCTATTGCAGCCATTCCAAGGTTGAAAACTCCATTTTCAAACTACCATGAATAGCCAAAACAATAAAGTAAAGCTAATGACCACAATTAAGAGCTTATTGGAATGCAACCTAATTTTCTCTCCATTTATCTATTATGACTTCTAGAATATAGGATTAGAAAATTTTATTACTTTAGTAGTTTAGGAATCTTTATCACCATATTGCCCTACAAGTTGTGATGTGTTTAATCTTATTATAAATTATTCCATATTAGTAAGAATTAAATTTTCTTTATTTTGTAGGAACATACACCTGAACAAACAAGCCAACACCGAACAAGGGAAAAG
>NW_019249900.1:0-1324 GCF_002742605.1 Olea europaea var. sylvestris
CCCCCGGCGCGGTTTTTGTTTCCGATCAACCAGTCAAATTTTAGCCCATTCCGACGCAGTCGCGAAAAATGACGAAATTGCCCAGCGCGATTTTTGATTCCGATCAACCAGTCAAATTTGAGCCCATTCGGACACAGTCGTGAAAAATGACGAAATTGCCCCTGAAGCTGTTTTTGTTTCCGATCAACGAGTCAAATTTTAGCCCTTTCCGACACAGTCGGGAAAAATGACGAAATTGTTCCCGGCGCGATTTTTATTTCCGATCAACCAGTCAAATTTCAGCCCATCCCGACACAGTCGCGAAAAATGACGAAATTTCCCCCGGCTCGATTTTTGTTTCCGATCAACCCGTCAAATTTTAGCCAATTCCGACGCAGTTGTGAAAAATGACGAAATTCACTCGGCGCGGATTTTGTTCCCGGCCAACCCGTCAAATTTGAGCTCATTCCGACACAGTCGCAAAAAATGACGAAATTGCCCCCGGCGCGATTTTTATTTCCGATCAACCAGTCAAATTTCAGCACATTCCGACACAGTCACGAAGAATGACGAAATTGCCCCCGGCTCGATTTTTGTTTCCGATCAACCCGTCGAATTTTAGCCAATTCCGATGCAGTTGTGAAAAATGACGAAATTCACCCGGCGCGGTTTTTGTTCCAGATCAACCTGTCAAATTTGAGCCCATTCCGACTCAGTTGCGAAAAAGGACGAAATTGTCCCCGGCGCGATTTTTGTTTCCGATCTACCAGTCAAATTTTATCCCATTCCGACACAGTCGCGAAAAATGACTAAATTGCCCCGACGCGATTTTTTGTTTCCGATCAACTTGTCAAATTTTAGCCCATCCCGACACAATCGCGACAAATGACAAAATTGCCCCCGTCGCGATTTTTATTTCCGAACAACCAGTCAAATTTCAGCCCATTCCGACACAGTCGCGAAAAATGACGAAATTGCCGCCGGCGCGATTTTTATTTCCGATCAACCAGTCAAATTTCAGCCCATTCCGACACAGTCACGAAAAATACGAAATTGCCCTCGGCGCGATTTTCGTTTCCGATCAACCAATCAAATTTTAGCCCATTCCGACGCATTCGAGAAAAATGACGAAATTGTCCCCGGCGCGATTTTTATTTCAGATCAACCAGTTAAATTTCAGCCCATTCCGACACAGTCGCGAAAAATGACGAAATTGCCCACTGCGCAATTTTTGTTTCCGATCAACCAGTCAAATTTTGGACCATTCCGACACAGTCGAGAAAAATGACGAAATTGTCTGCGGCGCGATTTTTATTTCCGATCAACTTGTCAAATTTCAGCCCAT
>NW_019249901.1:0-1324 GCF_002742605.1 Olea europaea var. sylvestris
GCACCGGGCCAATTTCGTAATTTTTCGCGACTGTGTCGGAATGGGCTTAAATTTGCCAGGTTGATCGGAAATAATAATCGCGCGCGGGGGCAATTTCGTCATTTTCGCGACTGTGTCGGAATGGGCTCAAATTTGACCGGTGGATCGGAAACAAAAATCGCGCCGGGCCAATTTCGTCATTTTTCGCGAGTGTGTCGAAATGGGCTTAAATTTGCCAGGTTGATCGGAAATAAAAATCGCGCCAGGGTCAATTTCGTCATTTTTCGCGATTGTGTCTGTATGGGCTAAAATTTGACCGGTTGATCGGAAATAAAAATCGCTCAGGGGGCAATTTCGTCATTTTACGCGACTGTGTCGGAGTGGGCTTAAATTTGGCAGTTGATCGGATATAAAAATCGCGTCGGGGGCAATTTCGTCATTTTTTGCGACTGTGTCGAAATTGGCTAAAGTTTGACATGTTGATCGGAAATAAAAAACGCGCCGGGGGCAATTTCGTAATTTTTCGCGACTGTGTCGAAATGGGCTAAAATTTGACTAGTTAATCGGAAAAAAATCGCGCAGGGGTAAATTTCATCATTTTACGAGACTGTGTCGGAATGGGCTTAAATTTGGCAGGTTGATCGGAAATAAAAATCGCGCCGGGGCAATTTCATCATTTTTCGGGACTGTGTCGAAATCGGCTAAAATTTGGCAGGTTGATCGGAAATAAAAATCGCGCCGGGGCAATTTCATCATTTTTCGGGACTGTGTCGAAATCGGCTAAAATTTGGCAGGTTGATCGGAAATAAAAATCGCGCCGGGGTCAATTTCGTCATTTTTCGCGACTGTGTCGGAATGGACTAAAATTTGACAGGTAGGTCGAAAACAAAAATCGTGCCGGGGCAATTTCATCATTTTTCGGGACTGTGTCGAAATCGGCTTAAATTTGGCAGGTTGATCGGAAATAAAAATCGCGCCGGGGGCAATTTCGTTATTTTACGCGACTGTGTCGGAATGGGATTAAATTTGGCAGGTTGATCGGAAATAAAAAGCGCGCCGGGGTCAATTTCGTCATTTTTCGTGACTGTGTTGGAATGGACTAAAATTTGACAGGTTGATCGAAAATAAAAATCGCTCAGGGGGCAATTTCGTCATTTTACGCGACTGTGTCGGAATGGGCTTCAATTTGGAAGGTTGATCGGAAATAAAAATCGCGCCGGGGCAATTTCGTCACTTTACGCGATTGTGTCGGAATGGGCTTTAATTTAGCAGGTTGATCGGAAATAAAAATCGCGCCGGGGGCAATTTCGTTATTTTACGCGACTGTGTCGGAATGGGATTAAAT
>NW_019249902.1:0-1324 GCF_002742605.1 Olea europaea var. sylvestris
TGCAAGTTTCTGTTTTTCGCGTCTTTTTCCTTTATCTTCACCTCAAGACCGTGATTAAAATCCTCCATCTTCTTAACTTGAAAATCCTTACTCTTCAAATCTTGTTTAAGTTTTTCTACCTTCATAGAAAACCTATATTTAAGGATAAAGGTACAAACTCTACATTAGAAGTACTCTTTCGTATTAGACTTAATACTATTACCATTTGTTTGTGCTTGAAGAGCTCAGTGCTGTCCATTTGCTTCTTTGCAGGACCTAGCTCTATTCCTCTAACTCTACTTGCAAAATTTAACGAGCAAAAAGTCTCGGTCAGGTCATTCTCATTGGGACTGATCTGCACAAACATCAACGTCTTTGAATCTCCTCCTGTAGATAGGAATCCAGAATTTTTAGCTTCCATTCAGACTATGTAATCTGAAATGATATAAATTTTATGCATATACAAGTATTACCTAAAGAGTCTTGAAGCAAGTGAGTAAGCTTGGAGTTCCTACATTGTAATGGCGAAAGAAGATTTAGATAGATAAATATAGAAACCGGAATCATAAAATGGATTGCTATAAGTGGACATTAAAAAGACTTGAACCCCCATCTAAAGACTTGAGTTGTCAGAGAATGAACACATTTTTGGATATTTAGTCGTCAATGAGCATATATCCGTCTATACCTGAACGGAATATGTGGGCTCTTGGTAGCAAGAGCATATATCACGTCTCCAAGTGCGGATAGCGATCTATTAATATTCTGGGTTTCTTTTAACCTTTCGCCCTGTACTTCCGTCTTAGCTATTCTCTCACTTCCTGCTAGGTCAACAAGCCATAGCTTGCTTCTTGTGCATTCACCATTAATTAGATTCTCTCCCTTCACCATTACACAGTGCATGCTGCATTTGTGAAAACACGCAAGTGCTCAGCATTAGTCCTCCTTTGATGAAAGCCACCTAAATGGAATGAGGTGCAAAAAGAAAGCAAACCAATGTGATCTGCTACTGTGCTCATTGGCATTAGTTGATCCAACCGCCCTTCCATTACTGCCAGTCCGAAGGACTTCCCATACTTCATTCACATTGGTCACTCGAGCTTCAACAATCCCAGGAACATGATGGCCTCCTTCAACTACTTGTTTTATCTCAAGCCTGCCAATAGTCAAAATGTAGTCAGATTAAGCTATAGAAAAATATTCAGTTAAAATGCAGTGTAATCATCTCTAACTTAAACTAACTCCTAAAAAATTTAAATATTTACTAACTGAACATGATAAGTACTATTGCTTGCCGAGTTTCTATTTGTGTAGAGTGTATATATATATACACTCTACACAAATA
>NW_019249903.1:0-1324 GCF_002742605.1 Olea europaea var. sylvestris
ACACGAGAGAAATTTTAACAGTTTATAGAATCCCACTTTTTTCTACACGAGAGAAATTTTAACAGTTTATTTTACTCGTACAAGTCACGATAAGGATTGGAGATGCTCTAATCTAGTCAACAGTATAATAACAGAGTTTTGCAAGTTCAGAAAACCCAGCTTAAAGCTAGAGGTCTTTCTTGTGTGAAGCTTTCAAAATGATTTTCCAGATTTCAGTCATTTTTACTTGCTGCCAGATTTGGACCTTACCCCCATGCTTGTAGTGGAAGGAGAACTTTATTATCTCAGCATCACAAAAAGGATAGGCAGCACATCACTGATGATTTGGTCCACCGATCTACTGAAAGTACTCTCAAGAGCTAGATTTAGGCGGAATTTTGCCCGATGTACAGGGCGTGTACAAAATCCTGACATGCTTGAGGGAATGGGTGATTATTTTGGAAAAAAAAAATAAAAATTTCCCCCCACCCCCATCCATCCATTGTGAGTATTCTGTACAGGCCCCGTTAAGCAGAGTCCATTTAGGCATGACATGTAAAAGGTGCTCCGTCAAACACTTCTTCGATGATCAAGCCACCTGTACAAGTGCTTTTGCCAAGAATTTTAACAGATGATGAAGTGACAAAACTAGATTGACTGGTTTGAAGTTTTTTTTTTTTGTCTAACTGCCAATGAAATTCAACCAAGTGTAAATCCATCATAAAAATCCTTAGCAACGTAGCATAATTCCTCCTTTAACGGCAATTCCCAAGAGGCTTATTGACACTACAAACAGTAGAAAAAACTTGAGTACAAGATATTGTGATGACGAATGAAGTGAGATCCTATAAAAGATTCCAGAATATTAGAAGAACAGATAGTATTTTCATGGATTACTCAAGTGACTGGTATGACAATGGGGACAGATATTTAAGCATTGTTCAAGTAATATTAAGTAGCTATGCCACCTAACTGTCCAAGCTTTCCTTTTGGCACGAACTCGTACACCACAAGCAGTTCGTCACCTTAATTGCAGTAAGCGGCAAGTTTAATCAGAATTGGACGACGACGTTGCTACACTTCCTTCTGCAAAATATTGAGTGGTTCCTACAAAAGCCTATCAAAAAGTTAAGCACAACCATGCCATAAGAATCATGACAACGTCGAATAATCTACCAACCTTCCCTGATACGTTCCACTTCTTGACAGCAATGGCCATTCCAATTCCTGGCTTTGCAGCAGTAAGAGTGTGCTCATTTATTCATCTCTTTATAAGGAACCAAATGCTACTGTTATGTAAAAAATTTGCAATTGTAGTTCTTTAATTCTTTGAATGAAATGGGCT
>NW_019249904.1:0-1324 GCF_002742605.1 Olea europaea var. sylvestris
CAATGTAATAAGAGAGAATGACCCTGGCACAGACACAAGAAAGATCACAGAAAGTGGAAAACTGCAAGACATAAAAGATTCCCTAACAACATAGTACAGAGACGCCAATAGCTGCCGCCACCCCTCTCCTTTCTAAAAACAATGTAGGAATGCTGCATAAGAACTGGGTAGATGCAAAACGGAAGAAATACTATTCAGCTCTTCACAGAAAAAGATCATTCAAAAATATCAGGAAAAGGAGAGAGATTCCTGGCCAAAAGATACAGTGAGAAAATGCACATTCAAGGCAAAACTCATCCATCATGCCTAATCCTCCAGCAACATTGAATAAATCACAGAGATTCTGCATTTCAACTATGGTTTTACAGCGGCTCTCTAAGTCTGAACAATGACAACTCACGATGCAATATCTTACTAAAATTATCTATTGAAGGATAACTCCATAGATAATATGGTAGCGAGGCAGAATATAATATTTCATTAATTTTCTGCATACAGTTATTGTGCTGTATACAGGGTCCAGGGACGTGCCAAGTTAGCAAAGTTCAGCATGTTTCCTCCATCAAACTAGCCAACATAAGAAAATAGTTTGTGTCCTCAAATGACCATCTTATTTTTCATGAAGGCCCTCACTACTTGCACTTACATAAGAAATATGAAAATAAAAGATAAATGATTCCTCAAAAATTACTGTGTGGAACGGCAAGTGGAAAAAATGAATTAAGTGGTGAGGGTCACCGTTCAGTCTAACAACAAAACAAGCACGGAAAGCTTAAAGGTCAAACCTCCTTCCTCCCCAGAATTCCCTGATTTCCTGCATGGCTTGCATTACCAACTCTTGAAAGCCAAAACTGGTAACCATTACGAATCCATAAGGGAACACCAATTGATAGGCAAGCAACCATGAGAGGTAGCGTCAAAGATAATCCAAGAAGAACTGATGACTTGCTGCACAAAATTACAGATAGAAATGTCAATTACATCTCACTGCCACGTCAAGTTACTCTTTTTTCCCTGGGGAGGTAGAGTGGCTCAACGAAATATTGAGTATTTATAAGTGAAACACTTTGTTTGCAATTATAAGGACACTGAGAATAATAACTTTATACCTCAGAAAGGAAAGCAACAGTCCAACTGAAGTGCTCAGCAACCAAGCTATAAAGCCATACTGCTTAACATGGAAAGTAAAGTTCAATATGAAAATAAATAAATAATAATAATAACTCCAGAGGCTAAGATGCAGAAGAAATGAGCAAAGTTTGTACATAAAACCTAAATACACATCAGGATACATTTCATGCATTATGAATAGGGAAAATTGCAG
>NW_019249905.1:0-1324 GCF_002742605.1 Olea europaea var. sylvestris
CGTGTGCATAAGTTACGCTCAATTCTTCGAACGTCAACAATCCAAGCCCTCCAAATATGCAAGTGCTAACTCTTTAGAAAAATTGCCGAAATCCCTAATGGGTCACGACGAAGTTTTGAGTTCAATCCAAAACGGTCGCTACATTTCCAAAAAGTTCCTATTGGCCAAAACGGACACCGTGTGCAAAAGTTAGGCTAAATTCTTCGTAAGCCGACAATTAAAGCGTTCCAAATATGCAAGTGCTCATTCTTTTGAAAAACGGCCGAAATCCCTCATACGTCACGACGAAGTGGTGAGTTCAATCCAAAACGGTCGCTACATTTTCAAAAAGTTCTTATAGGCCAAAAATGGACACCGTGTGCGTAAGTTACGCTCAATTCTTCGAAGGTCAACAATCCAAGCGCTCCAAATTTGCAAGTTCTAATTCTTTAGAAAAATAGCCGAAATCCCTCGTACGTCATGACGAAGTTTTGAGTTCAATCCAAAATGGTTGCTACATTTCCAAAAAGTACTTATGGGCCGAAAACGGACACCGTGTGCAAAAGTTACGCTAAATTCTTCGTACGCCGACAATTAAAAGTGTTCCAAATATGCAAGCGCTCATTCTTTTGAAAAATGGCCAAAATCCCTCATACGTCACGACGAAGTGGTGAGTTCAATCCAAAACGGTCACTACATTTCCAAAAAGTGCTTATGGACCCAAAATGGACAACGTGTGCATAAGTTACGCTCAATTCTTCGAACGTCAACAATCCAAGCGCTCCAAATTTGCAAGTGCTAATTCTTTAGAAAAATAGCCGAAATCCCTCGTACGTCATGACGAATTTTTGAGTTCAATCCAAAATGGTCGCTACATTTCTAAAAAGTACTTATGGGCCGAAAACGGACACCATGTGCAAAAGTTACGCTAAATTCTTCGTACGCCGACAATTAAAGTGTTCCAAATATGCAAGCGCTCATTCTTTTGAAAAATGGCCAAAATCCCTCATACGTCACGACGACGTGGTGAGTTCAATCCAAAACGGTCACTACATTTCCAAAAAGTGCTTATGGGCCCAAAATGGACACCGTGTGCATAAGTTACGCTCAATTCTTCGAACGTCAACAATCCAAGCGCTCCAAATTTGCAAGTGCTAATTCTTTAGAAAAATAGCCGAAATCCCTCGTACGTCATGACGAATTTTTGAGTTCAACCCAAAATGGTCGCTACATTTCTAAAAAGTACTTATGGGCCGAAAACAGACACCATGTGCAAAAGTTACGCTAAATTCTTCGTACGCCGACAATTAAAGTGTTCCAAATATGCAAGCGCTCATTCTTTTGA
>NW_019249906.1:0-1324 GCF_002742605.1 Olea europaea var. sylvestris
ACTTGTGGCGAAAGAAAACCGTAGTTACAAAAGATAAATTTCACCATCAAGATCATAACAAACCAATCTCCTTGTAATCTAAAATAATATCGGAAGATTTAAAGTCAAACTGGGAGGAGAAAAACCACAAAAATTGGGGATGCCCAGTTTATCCATACGCACAGCTCCTCAACTGATGATGGGATTGTGATAGAGTCCATCCAATTCTGTGAATTGCAAAATGCTCTTAGTTTCAACAGGATATCAGCTATCAAATTGCCCTTGTGATAAATATATTGAACTCTACATGAGATTATAGACAACAAGTATTGTATTTCTTCCCAGTAATCTTCTAAATACAAAATACTACAGACCTTGCTACGCAACCAATTAACGATAATCAATGAGTCTAGCTCCACTTCAAGATGGTTAATCCCCATCCTTTTAGCATGCCAAAGTCCATGTAGTAATGCCAATAGCTCAACACAATTATTAGTACCCTCACCAAGTTTCTCAACAAAGGCTATGACAAGATCAGCCCGCTCATTCCGAATAATACATCCAGGACCACAAATTCCAGGATTGCCCAGGGAGCACCCATCAGTATTGAGTTTGAACCACCTCTCTAGTGGTCGTTGCATCTCACTTCCTTTAAATTTTCCTTTTAATCAATTTCACTAGTATATTAAGCTTCCTTGATACTCATTCATCTCTTCTGTGGAACATTCGTGCTTCTTTTAGTTTTAGCCCTACCCAAAGGATCCAAGCTTTAATTTTCCTCCAAGTAACTTCTATAGATTCCATCTTGCCCTCCATCTTGGCTGAACATCGCCACAACCATAAATGCCAGCAAATAATACTAGGAATAATACCCACTAGTGTACCTCTATGAGAAGTTTGTTTTGCTCTTCGAAACCAAGTTTCAGCACGCTACTTCCATCCTTGAGTCTGCATGCATCGAACTCCCAGTAATGATGAAGATTTCTGCCAAATCTGTTGAGAAACGTCACCCAAGGCCAATATGTGATCTTGATCCTCATACCCCCTCCCCTCAAGCGAAACACATACACTTTGATACAATGGGGATACCAGTCTTTCAAATTTTGTCATCCACTGAAAGACCTCGTTTCATGGCTAGCCACATATTTAATGAAATATTCTTTGGTAAAGTTGGGTGCCAAATCCAATCATGCCACTCTGATATCTATTCATGACGTCTTGAAGCGATCACAATAAATTGGGAGGTCAATTTCCATTCCCTCCTGTTGGGAATCTACTTATACATGCACAGCGGAAAATTAAATTATTTCGATTCCCACCCAATAGATCTCATTGTGTTTGGTTA
>NW_019249907.1:0-1324 GCF_002742605.1 Olea europaea var. sylvestris
AAATCTTAGGCAAAATTAAGTGGTGTCCAAATTTGTTGTGCAATGTTTTGAGGGAAAACACTAAAAATTGTAGTGATATAATTTAGGAGACAAGTTTACATCAAAGTGCGAATCCAGTCAATCAAGTCTTTGCAGCTCCCTGCATCCAATTTAATAACAAAAATGCTGTTACAAGATTATCAAACTACTATTTAATAAGCATACAAAAGATTATATATACAAGAAAATTCATACATGTGTCATGACCACATCGTTATAGTAATTCTTGATATAAGATGCTCCAGAAATATCTTTCCTATAGAAGAGGATAAAAGATGTTAGCTTAACTTAAAATAGATAGACGTAATTCTTATGGACATCAAATCTTGTCTAGATACACGGTCCTGTATGAAAGCTTAAACATTTATGAAATACCTGCATCTGAAATGCACTTTGCTTTAGCGCCCTTAGGAACAAGAGATCTAAAGTTATCACAATGCAAAATTTATGTCAACCCACTAGCTAAATATCCTGACACAACAGCTGTGTATGAATACTAAAAGTTACAAATGTTTGATTCAATAAAAAATAAAGGAACATTCATAGGAAAAATTTGTACATTTTCAGCTTTCTTCATTCCTTTCTCCAGTAGCTCCTCCATAACAACAAGAAAGATACTTGCTCCCCTGAAGTAAAATTTGATGGCCTAATCGATTTTGACGAGAAAAATATTACACCAAAAGAACCATCCACTATAGTTTTCAAAAATGCCGTTAAATTATATCCATCTATCCATTTTAAGAAAATTCAGTAAAATATGAGAAAAAATAATCTTATGAACATGATGACTTACAAGATCCACTGCTCCTACATCCCCAGTAAATGATGAGTCATCACAGTATCTTAACTTGATCCTAGTCTAATTATAGAAATCTTGATATTTATATGAGACAATATTATTAAAAGCCTAGGGTAAAGAAGATACAATATCCGAGAATAAATCAAAATCCAAGTCAATCAAAAGAATGAAGTATACTGGGGTTAATCTGTAGCTCGTTGCACAAAAACCCATTGAAAGCAAGCTATTTAGCATGTCCTTGGAGGAACCTTGTTTTTTATTCATACGAAATAGGCAATCTACAACATTTTGGCACCATCTTCCTCCATGAACATCGAAGACAAACACATCTTAGATTATCCTCAACATAAACCAGTAACATAACTAGTTTACATTTTAATATGATATTTTAGCATTCTACAGCTAGAAAAAATTTAATAGCTCAGAATAATCTCAATATGAACCAGCCAATTGTTTATTCCTGTCCTAGAACCTCTATCAAGATGG
>NW_019249908.1:0-1324 GCF_002742605.1 Olea europaea var. sylvestris
ACACCAAAGCCTTTGAGGTTTATTATTTATTTTGCACCCAAATTTTGAAAGAGTACCAGTACCTGTTAGATCACCTTTATCATTGCCATTTAAAATAATATCTTCAACCAATTTCAAATAGAGAAACAACTCGTGCTTCTCTGAAATCATCTATGGCTCAAGTGTGAAATTTGAGAATTTGAACTTCTTGAAGTCTAAAATACTATCCTTATAACTCACCTTAAGGCTAGAATTGTTTGGTCCCTCACGACAATATATAAACATATTCATTAGATCGCCAGATTGGAAAACGAGAAGTTTACCACCAGAACATCTCATTGAGAAGAAAGCAGCTTGAAACAATCAAGAAGAGTAGCATCATCACTTATCTACCACATTTAATACTTCTTTGCTTCAAACAAATCGACTACAAGAAGTTGTAAAAAGAAAAATAGAAATATAGATATACTGAATTTATGGATATGTATTTATTAACTCATAAAATGAAATTCAGGGCATATAGATATTATTAGAATTTTGTAGAAAAGGGACTTTAGCATATGAAATTGGATGGTGGTCTTTCTATAGAATGTGATGCAAAAAAGAGAGTATATTTTATCACCATAAGGTAGGGTGTAATACAATGCTTAAAATTAGGAAAAATTATGAAAATACCTCAATTGAAAACTCTTGATGTTGCTTTAATTTATGGCCAGATAAAAACCAAATTATTTCCGCGATAGCTCAATGGTTCAAGTTTTCCCTTATTTCTTCACTACAACTCTACAGCACACAAGGGTAAAATAAAAGCCGGGATATCCCTAGAAATAATGTGCTATACAAAAAAGTTCTAAAGAGCGAAGAGATAGCATTTTGTTAAGAGAGAGCAATGAAATTAATGAAGGGCAAGTGTATGACTATAGAAAAATGGAGTAGCTCTTCGTTCCAAACCTACCATTGAAAATTTTCCCCAAATATAATACCTGATACAATACATAGATAAATCATAAAATTAGCTACATAGGAATAGCTAAAATTAAGAAATTTCATCAATTTTAGACATATTCTAGGCCTCTGAATAACATACCATTTAAGAGAACTTGCTCGACCCACAACAACCAATAACATCATCGGCTCGACCACCGTTGACCCATCGATTCCACCTCTATCCCAACTCCAAACCACTGCCATCTCGACGACCTCCACACTATGACTGCCGACGAAGTCTTGTGTCACATACATATACGTGTGCATGTGTGGAAGGAGAATGGATTAGCTTAAGGTTTGGTTTGGTTTGGTTTTGTGTGGTGTGGAGTGATAAAAACACGTATGAAGTGAGGGAGAG
>NW_019249909.1:0-21006 GCF_002742605.1 Olea europaea var. sylvestris
ATCTGATTGATAACACACTAGCAATCAAAACCCAAATGAAATTTTAGTTAAATTTGATTCAAAACGCGCCAATGATCAAAACCCTAATGAAATTCTTGTCAAATTTTATTGAAAATGTGCCAAAACGCAAAACCTAGTTGAAATTTTTGTCAAATTTGATTGGAAACATGCCAAAGAACAAAACCCTGATGAAATTCTTGTCAAATTTTATTGAAAATGTGCCAAAACACATAACCTAGTTGAAATTTTTTGTCAAATTTGATTGGAAACATGCCAAAGAACAAAACCCTGATGAAATTCTTGTCAAATTTTATTGGAAATGTGCCAAAACACAAAACCTAGTTGAAATTTTTTGTCAAATTTGATTGGAAACATGCCAAAGAACAAAACCTTGGTGAAATTTTAGTAAAATTTGATTGGAAACGCGCAAACGATCAAATCCCTGATGAAATGTTAGTCGAATTTAATTGGAATCACGCCAACGATCAAAACCTTATGAAATTTTGGTCAAATTTTATTGGATATGCACCAATGGACAAAATCTAGGTGAAATATCCATAAAACTTGATTGGAAACATGCTAATAAACAAAATTTGAGTGAAATTTAATTAAAATTGATTCGAAACATGTCGATGAACAAAATGTAGGTTAAATTTTAGTAAAATTCAATTGGAAATGCATCAACGAACCAAGCGCAGGTGAAATCGTACCAATAATCAAAACCCCGATGAAATTTTACTCGAATATGATTGAAAATGCTCCAACTATCAAAACCCTGAAGAAATTTAAGTAAAATTTGATTGGAAAGGTGCCAACGAACAAAACCCAATTTAAATTTACTCAAATATGATGGAAAATGCGCAAATGAACAAAATCTAGGTGAAATATTTGTCAAATTTGATTGGAAATACACCAATGAACATAATTCATGTGAAATTTTATTTAAATTTGATTAAAAACACACCAACAATCAAAATTCAGATTAAATTTTAGTCAAATTTGATTGGAAATGTTACCATGAACAAAACTGAGGTGAAATTTCAAATTTGATTGAAAATACACCAATGATCAGAACCCAGATGAAATTTTAGTCAAATTTGATTCAAAACGCACCAACGAACAAAATTCAAGTGAAATTTTTGTCACATTTGATTGGAAACGCACTAATGAACAAAAAAATCGGGTTAAATATTAGTAAATTTTGATTGGAAATGTGCCGATCAACAAAATCCGAGTGATATATAGTTAAATTTGATTGAAAATGTGCCAATGAACAAAACAAAGGTGATATTTTAGTTAAATTCGATTGGAAATGCATCAACAAACCAAGCGCGGGTAAATTTTTTGTCAAATTCGGTTGGAAACATGCCAACAATCAAAATCTAGATGAAATTTTACTTGAATATGATTGAAAATTCACTGACCATCAAAACCTTCATGAAATTTCAATAAAATTTGATCGAAAAGGTGCCAACGAACAACGCTAATTTAAATTTTCGTCAAATTTAATTGAAAATGAGCAAATGAACAAAATCCAAGGGAAATTTGTCAAATTTGATTGGATGGTTGGAAACATGCCAACAATCAAAATCTAGATGAAATTTTACTTGAATATGATTGAAAATTCACTGACCATCAAAACCTTCATGAAATTTCAATAAAATTTGATCGAAAAGGTGCCAACGAACAAACGCTAATTTAAATTTTCGTCAAATTTAATTGAAAATGAGCAAATGAACAAAATCCAAGGGAAATTTGTCAAATTTGATTGGAAACTCGCCAATGAACAAAACTCAAGTGAAATTTTATTCATATTTGATTAAAAACACACCAACAACCAAAACTCAGAAGAAATTTTAGTCAAATTTGATTGAAAACGTGCCAATGAACAAAACTCAAGTGAAATTTTATTCAGATTAGATTGAAAACACGTCAACAATTAGAAAGCAAATAAAATTTCAGTCAAATTTGATGTCCAATGGGCCGACAAATGAAATCCAAGCGAAATTGTTGTCACATTTAATTGGAAATGCACTAATGAACAAAAATCAGGTTAAATATCAGTAGATTTCGATCAGAAACCTACCGATGAACAAAAACATACCAATGAACAAAAGACAGGTGAAATTTTAGTCAAATTTGATTGAAAACACACCAATAATCAAAGCCCTAATAAAATTTTGGTCAAATTTGATTGAAAACGCACCAATGATCAAAATCCTGATGAAAATTTTGTCAGATTTGATTGAAAACGAGGCAACGATCAAAACTCTGATGAAATTGTAGTTAAATTTTTTTGAAAACGTGCCAAGACTCAAAACCCTGATGAAAGTTTCGTCAAATTTGATTGGAAACACGCCAAAGAAAAAAGCATTGATGAAATTTTAGTTGAAATCGATTGGAAACGCGCCTACGATCAAATCCTTGACAAAATTTTCGTTGAATTTTATTAGAATTGCGCCAATGATCAAAACTTTATGAAATTTTAGTCAAATTTGATTGGAAACGCACCAACGAACAAAACTCAAGTGAAATATCCGTAAAAAATTTTTGGCAACATGCCATTAAACAAAAATTGGGTGAAATTTTAGTCAAATTTGATTTGAAACATGCAGACAAACAAAACACAGGTTAAATTTTAGTCAAATTCGATAGGAAACTTGACCTTCTTCTAGCAAGACAAGAGAGAAAAGCCGATTGAGATTGGGCAGTAGACCCATCAAAAGGATCTAACCATGTACATCCGCATATGAATCACCGAGTCACATCAGAACACATCAACGAACCAAGCGCAGATGAAATTTTAGTCAAATTTGATTAGAAATGCGCCAACAATCAAAACTTCGATGAAATTTCACACGAATATAATTGAAAAAGCATCAACCATCAAAATCTTGATGAAATTTTAGTCAAATTTGATTGAAAATGAGCTAATGCACAAAACTCAGGTGAAATGTGATAGAAAACATGCAAATGATTAAAAACCTGATAAAATTTTAGTCAAATTTGATCGAAAACGTGGCAACGATCAAAATCCTGATGAAATTCTAACAAATTTTATTGGAAACGTGCAAAGATTCAAGATTCTGATGAAATTTTGGTCAAATTTGATTGGAAATATGCCAAAAAACAAAACCTTGCTGAAATTTTAGTCAAAGTCGATTGGAAACGCGCCAACGATAAAATCCTTGACAACATTTTAGTCGAATTTGATTGGAATCGCGCCAACGATAGATCCTTATGAAATTTTAGTCAAATTTTATTGAAAACGCAGGTTAAGTTTTAGTCAAATTCGATTGGAAGCACACCAACGAACCAAGTGCAAATCAAAATTTAGTCAAATTTTGATTAGAAATGTGCCAAAAATCAAAACCCCAATGAAATTTTACTCGAATATGATTGAAAACACGTCAACCATCGAAACCTTGATGAAATTTGTGTAAAATTTGATTGGAAAGGTGCCAACGAACAAAAACTAAATTTAAATTTTAGTCAAATTATATTGGAAATGTGCAAATGGACAAAACACAGGTGAATTTTTTGTCAAATTTGATTAGAAACGCACAAATGAATGAAACTTTGGTGAAATTTTATTCAGATTTGATTAAAAACACACCAACAACCAAAATCTCGATGAAATTTTTGTCAAATTTGATTTGAAACATGGCAATGAACAAAACTCAGGTGAAATTTTATTCATATTTGATTGATAACCTATCAGCAGTCAAAACCCAAATGAAATTTTAGTTAAATTTGATTCAAAACGCGCCCACAAACAAAACCCTGATGAAATTCTTGTCAAATTTTATTGGAAATACTCCAAGACTCAAAATCCTAGTGAAATTTTTGTCAAATTTGATTGGAAGCGTGCCAACGATCAAATCCCTGATGAAATTTTAGTCAAATTTAATTGGAATCACACCTACGATCAGAACCTTTCGATCTTTTAGTCAAATTTTATTGGATAAGCACCAATGAACAAAATCCAAGTGAAATATCCGTAAAATTTGATTGGAGACGTGCTATTAAACAAAATCCAAGTGAAATTTTAGTTAAAACTGATTCGAAATGTTTCGACGAAAAAAATGCAAGTTAAATTTTAGTCAAATTTGATTGGAAATGCATCAACGAACCATGCGAAGGTGAAATTTTTGTCAAATTTTGTTGGAAACACCCCCAACAATCAAAACCCCGATGAATTTTTTCGTGAATATGATTGAAAATGCGCCAACTATCAAAACCTTGAAGAAATATTAGTAAACTTTGATCAGAAAGGTACCAGTAAACAAAACCTAATTTGAGTTTTAGTCAAATTTGCTTGGAAATGAGAAAATGAACAAAACCAAGGTGAAATTTTTGTCAAATTGGATTGGAAATGTGCCAATGAACAAAACTCAGGTAAAATTTTATTCGGATTTGATTAAAAATATACCAACAATCAAAATTCAGATGAAATTTTAGTCAAATTTGATTAGAAACGTTCCCATGAGCAAAACTCGGGTGAAATTTTATTTAAATTCGATTGAAAACACACCAATAATCAGAACCCAAATGAAATTTTAGCCAAGTTTGATTCAAAACGCATCGATGAACAAAATTCAGGTGAAATTTTTGTCACATTTGATTGGAAAAGCACTAATGAAAAAAAGCCCCAAGTTAAATATCAGTAAATTTTGATTGGAAACGTGCCTATCAACAAAATCTAAGTGAAATGTAGTCAACTTTGATTGGAAACGCGCCAATGACCAAAATGCAGGTGAAATTTTTGTCAAATTCGATTGGAAACGCATCAACGAACCAAGCACAAGTGAAATTTTTGTCAAATTTGGTTGGAAACGCGCCAACCATCAAAACCTTGATGAAATTTTAGTCAATTTTGATTGGAAACCTACCAATGCAAAAAACTCAGGTGAAATTTTAGTACAATTTGATTGAAAACACGCCAATGATCAAAGCCCTGATAAAATTTTAGTTAAATTTGATTGAAAATGCGCCAACAATCAAAATTCTGATGAAATTTTTGTCAAATTTGATCAAAAATGTGGCAACGATCAAATTGCTGATGAAATTCTAGTCAAATTTTACTGGAAACGTGCCAGACTCAAAAGTCTGATGAAATTTTTGTCAAATTTGATTGGAAACACGCCAAAAATCAAAACCTTGACAAATTTTAGTCAAATTCGATTGGAAACACACCAATGATAAAATCCTTGATGAAATTTTAGTCGAATTGGAATGAAATTGTGCCAACGATCATAACCTCATAAAGTTTTAGTCAAATTTTACTAGAAATACAGGTTAAATTCTAGTCAAATTCGATTGGAAATGCACCAACGAACCAAGCGCAGGTGAAATTTTAGTCAAATTTAATTAGAAATGAGCTAACAATCAAAAATCGGATGAAATTTTACTCGAATATGATTGAATAAGCCCCAACCATGAAAACCTTGATGAAAGTTTAGTGAAATTTGATTGGAATGGTGCCAACGAGCAAAACCTAATTTAAATTTTAGTCAAATTAGATTGGAAACGTATAAATCAATAGAACACAGGTGAAATTTTTGTCAAATTTGATTAGAAACACGTCAATGGACAAAACTTCGGTAAAATTTTATTGAGATTTGTTTAAAAACACACCAACAATCAAAATCTCGATGAAATTTTAGTCAAATTTGATTGGAAATGTGCTAATGAACAAAATTCAGTTGAAATTTTATTTAGATTTGATTGATAACACACAGACAATCAAAGCCCAAATGAAATTTTAGTTAAATTTGATTCAAAACGCGTCAACAAAGAAAATCCTGATAAAATTCTAGTCAAATTTTATTGGAAACGGGCCAAGACTCAAAATCCTAATGAAATTTTTGTCAAGTTTGATTGGAAACATGCTAAAGAACAAAGCCTAGATAAAATTTTAGTAAAATTCGATTGAAAATGCTCCAACGATCAAATCCCTGATGAAATTTTAGTCGAATTTGATTGGAATCACGCCAATGATTATAACCTTATGATATTTTAGTCATATTTTATTGGATACACACCAATGAACAAAATCCAAGTGAAATATTCTTAAAATTTGATTGGAGACGTGCTAATAAACAAAATTCGGGTGAAATTTTAGTCAAAATTGATTTGAAACGTGTCAACAAAGAAAACGTAGGTCTAATTTTAGTCAAATTTGATTGTTATCATACAACTCTTTGTAATGAAGAATTATGTGTTAACATCTCTACTCTCAAGTTGCTTTTATAACTCAGGTGACATAGTTGCAGGTATTACATACATTGCAATACTATTGTCATCATTGCATTCATTATAGCAGCCACCTCTTCCTTAATCGAGTCATCACCAGATGTATCTGAAAAATGGCTACTTAAGGACAACCAACTTTCTCAAGCTTGAGAACAATTATCAAATTGCAGTGCCAATCAAGAAGATTTAATTTGGTTGTTGGTATCCAATATGCCTCTCAAATACACATGGTTACTCACGATTCAATAAATATAAATGAAGAAAAGAAAAAGAATAATATATAAATGCATCAATTAATTTAACATGGACTTTTATTAAATTAATTATAATCCCACTTATTTAATACAAATTTATGATCCTCTCACATAAATTTATGGAATCCATACTCGACTCCCAATGGGCTGGGATCCAATCTGTTGTACTAAGACCTTGAGTGTACTCAACAAGCCTTAATATAACATTTGGGCAGATACTATTATCAATTGTATCTTCATACAACTCTCAGATCATTAAGCTGACAACTCTTTGTCTTCACACATCTTATGTGTTAGCTTAACATGCCTCTAAAATTCATCTTCTTGAGTGTACTCAATAAAAGATAAATTTTAGTTAAGTTGAACCCATCATTCAGAAATATCTAATATTTCATAGCGTCAAACATATCCCTAATAGACCAGCATTGAGTGTACTCAACAAGATGAGACGATTTGGGACTCCGATTTTTCACTATAATGATGGAAGGCAATTATAAATGTAACTTAATATTTTGTGGAGGGATTTTGCATTCAAAGGTCTCATCATAACAATAATATACACACACACACACACACACACACACACACACATATACATACATACATACACACACACATCTATCATGTAAATAAACATATATAACATAATATAATAGTTTGGACGATTATGGACTTTACTATCTAGTCTTCTCGAGCCATAAGGAAGACTAGTTGATCAATTTCTAGGGGTATTACACTGACCAGTATCAATGAGCCATCTCCATGGTCTCCTTCTCTTCTTTTTTTTTAATTAGTCCAATTGCAACCTGTATCCTATACTAGTTGACACGTAGACCTAAATAAAATTGGACTCGTAGGGTCATAGCAATAATAATAATAATGGACTCGCATGTCCAAAATGATTAAGAGCTTGCAGGCCCAAAATAATAACAATAATAATGGGCTCATAGGCCCACAAAACAACAAGAATAAAAATCAACAATTCAATACATCCATATGGTCGATTCCATAATCATCCACCAATAATGCATTTATCACATAAATGTATTCTTATTTAATATCTAATATTATATCCAAACATTTTCAAGTTTCTAGCAATTAAGGTTGTCTAAACTCTTTTAAACAAATGGATCGGAACAATTAAATAATTAATTAATCATATTAATCAATTATTTAATTAGCGGCCAATTTTAATTAAATACCGAATTAAAGTCCAACTCTAATTCCACAATTACAGGGCAAGATTATTTAATTAAATATCAAATTAGAGTCCAACTCTAATTTCGTAACTTAAGGCAATTGAATTTAATCAAAATCAAATTTTAATTAAATAATGAAAGTAGAGTCTAACTCAAATTCCAAGAATCAGGGCGAATATGTTTAATCAAAATCATATTTTAATTAAATACCAAATTAGAGTCCAACTCTAATTCCAAAAAGAAATTTAGGGCCAGGCAATTTATGTGAAATTAGAATCCAATTCTAATTACAAGAATATATTCGGGTGAATAATTAATTAAAATCAAAATTTAATTAAATATTAAATTAAAGTCCAACTTTAATTTAAATTGAATTAATATTTTAATTTAGGATATAACTCCCAAATAAAATAAAATTCAAGTTGGGTCAAATTTTAATATTTAAGTTAAAATCATATTTTAACGAAAATAAAAAAAGTCGTCAATTTTAAATAAGATTTTAAACGGGGTCAAAATTGAAATATTAGGTCAAACCCATTTAAGATTTAATTTTAAAACTAGTTCAAAATTCAAATTCAAAACCATTTTGAAATTTGCAAATTGACCCAAGTTGGAAATTAAAGCCAGACCCTTCCAAATTAAAAAATTGCAGAACAGGTCCCCCTTTTAAACTTTTGCAAACTGACCCTATTTTCATAATTACAACCAGGGGCCTATAATTGCATTATTTGCAACTGAGGCCCTCGTCTCCAACTATCCATAGAATCTGAAAACCCTTGGAATTTTATTTTTTATTTATTTCTCCAATGGCGGCGCCGTAGCAAGACAGGCGGTGGGTCTTACAGCCCAAATCAGCAGCGACTGTGTGCTGCTGCACCAGCAGTGGCACATAGCCATTGTAGGTGCCCCGCAGGTGCCGCTACTGTCGGCGGGCAGCATGCTGCTCCTCGCCGGCGATGGAGCATGCCGCTCGATCCAAAAAAAAAAAATTTCTTCGAGTCAGATTTTAAAAATATAAAATTAAATTTCCACTTAATTGCTAGAAACAAGAAAAATAATAACAATCAACGTTTGATTGTTCAATCACACAAATCAATTTCTAACAAACACAAAGGAGGCTCTGATATCACTATTGGGAATCTACTTAATATGCACATCGGAAAATTAAAACAGATTTTGATTCCCGTCAAGAATCGCCTTTGTGTTTAGATAGAAATTGTGATAAGATTGTAACTTTTCCAGATCTTCAAACTTCTTTGCTATTCTTTTCATTCCAGCAATCTTGATTCGCCACCCACAGTTGTCCAATTGTCTAGCCACTAACGGTGATCCACACAGAGAATAAGATTACAGCTACCAGGGTTTTCTCCTCTTGTGCTAACAAGAATAATTATGAGAAAAATATATGGATTGAAAACCCTAGCCATGTATTTATATAAGTCCAAACGGGCCTGACCTGGTCCGGTCCAATTTTAATTAATCTATTTAATTAAATCCGGTCCGAGAATTAATTAATCCAATTAATTCATTCGGGCCTATAAATAACCAACCCAATTAATTAATTTATCCAATGCTTGTTAAACTAATTAATTGATAAATTACAATATTCCAATTCTCCTTTTTTGTGTGACCCATCAGTTCTCGATCACTATGCCTAACGACGTGAAATATTATTTTGATCTAATCAAAATTGATAAATTAAAACACTCTTTTAATTTATCACCAATTTACACTCGCCGTCCCAGATTGACATCTAGCAATGTGTCAGGGTAATACATATGACAGGAAATGCCACGTGGTATGACAAAACCCAACTCGTTCATTTATCATGAAATTATAATCTCTCCGTCAATATGATCCGATCAATTACGAGATATGGAAGTGTGTCAAACTCGATTATCGATCATATCTTTCACTCCACTATTAAGTCAATAGAAGTCGAAAACTTCTTTTCAACTTATGAGTACACCTTGGCCAAGGATTTCATCATCGACTTAATTGAATGAAATGCAGATCATAATCTCCTACTATCTAAGAGTGATGAATCTTTTATTGGTCAATCACAAGCTTCATACGATTCTTGACGTACTCGAACGATGTCGTATTAGCGGCCCTTTGCAGAGCAACATCCAACACCGCCAAAGTATGACTATCCTCATATAAGGTACCGTGACGACCTCAAGTCAAAGGACCGATTCCACTACCGAACGTTAGAGATTAACCACTAACACTCAGATAGTTATCTATGTGGAATCTCTCGACGGGTCTCCAATGTTTTGTTCTATAACAAAACATCCACGTGTTCATTTAAGTGTCACCACACTTTAGCTTGTGAGATCAACTACTTACTTCATAAGTAAGAAATGCCACGCGTGATGGTCTATCCGTAATAACGATATCCATATCTCGTTATTACTTACGACCATGGACGATTTAAGATTCAATTAGATGTAATTTGTCTCTCACAATCACAACTCCTCGTGATTACTAAATTACGAAGATCTGAATCTACGGACTCTATTATTTATTTAATTGTCCATTAATTAAATAATAGACCTGTCATTAAATTGCATTAATTATATATCAAAAGTATTTCTATCCAAAGTTGATTGGACCTAGGGCATAATACTTACAATGTAGTCAAATTTGATTGGAAACGTGCCAATGAACAAAACGTAGGTGAATCTTTAGTCAAATTTGATTGAAAACACGCCCACGATCAAAACCCTGATAAAATTTTGGTCAAATTTGATTGGAAATGCCCTAACGATCAAAACACTGATGAAATTCTAGTCAAATTCTATTGAAAACATGCCAAGACTCAAAGCGCAGATGAAAGTTTGGTCAAATTTGATAGGAACCACTCCAAAGAACAAAACCTTAATGAAGTTTTTATCGAACTTGATTGGAAATGCACCAACAATTAAATCCCAGATGAAATTTTAGTCAACTTTGATTGGAATCATGCGAACGATTAGAACCCTATGAAATTTTAGTCAAATTCGATTCGAAACGCACCAATGAACAAAACCCTGGTGAAATATCCGTAAAATTTAATTGCAAATGTGCCAAGAAACAAAATTCAAGTGTAATTTTAGTAAAATTTGATTTGAAATGTGCGGACGAACAAAATGCAGGTTAAATTTTAGTCAAATTCAATTGGAAATGCATTAACGAACCAAACGCAGGGGAAATTTTCGTCAAATTTGATTTGAAATTAGCCAACTATCAAAACCCCGATGAAATTTTACTGAACATGATTAAAAATTTTAGTCAAATTTGATTGGAAACGTGCCAATGCAAAAATTCAAGTGAAATTTTAGTCAAATTTGATTGAAAACACACCAATGATCAAAATCATGATAAAGTTTTAGTCATATTTGATTGGAAACGTGCCAATAATCAAAATCTTGATGAAGTTTTTGTCAAATTTGATCAAAAACGTGGCAAGGATCAAACCCTTGATGAAATTCTAGTCAAATTTTATTAGAAATGTGCCAAAACTTAAAATCCTAATGAAATTTTTGTCAAATTTGATTGGAAATACGCTAAAAAACAAAACCTTGATGAAATTTTAGTAAAATTCGATTGGAAACTTGCCAACGATAAAATCCCTAATGAAATTTTAGTCGAATTTGATTGGAATCGAGCCAACGATCAGAACCTTATGAAATTTTAGTCAAATTTTATTGGAAATGCCCTAATGAACAAAACTTATGTGAAACATGTGTAAAATTTGATTGTAAACATGCCATTAAACAAAATCTGGGTGAAATTTTCGTCAAATTTGACTCGAAACCTATCAACGAACAAAACGTAGGTTAAATTTTAGTCAAATTCGATTGGAGACACATCAACGAACCAAGCGCAGGTGAAATTTTGTCAAATTTGGTTGGAAACGTGCCAACAATCAAAACCCTGATGAAATTTTACTTGAGTATGATTGAAAACGTGCTAACCATCAAAACCTTGATGAAATTTTAAAATCTTGATGAAATTTTAACAAATTTTGATCGAAAATGTGCCAACGAACAAAACCTAATTTAAATTTTAGTTAAACTTGATAGGAAATGCGGAAATGATCAAAATTCAGGTGAAATTTTAGATAAATTTGATTGGAAATACGCTAATGAACAGAATTCAGGTGAAATTTTATTCAAATTTGATTAAAAAACACACCAACAATCAAAATCAAGATGAAATTTTAGGCAAATTTGATTGAAAATGCTCCAATAAACAAAACTCAGGTGAAATTTTATTCAGATTTGATTAAAAACACACCAACTACCAAAACTCAGCTGAAATTTTAGTCAAATTTGATTGTAAATGTGTCAATGAACAAAACTCAAGTGCAATTTTATTCAGATTTGATTGAAAACACACCAACAATTAGAACCAAGTTGAAATTTCGATCAAATTTGATTCAAAATGCGCCGATGAACAAAATCCAAGTGAGATTTTTGTCGAATTCGATTGGAAAGATGCCAACGATCAAATCCCTACGAATTTTTGTCAAACTTGATGGGAATCGGGCCAACTATCAGAACTTTATGAAATTTTAGTCCAATTTGATTGGAAACACACCAATGAACAAAACCTAGATAAAATATCTATAAAATTTCATTGGAAACGTGCCAATAACCAAATACCGGTAAAATTTTAGTTAGATTTGATAAGAAACGTGTTGACAAACAAAACGTAAGTGAAATTTGAGTCAAATTTGATTGGATACGCATCAACGAACTAAGCGCAAGTGAAACTTTAGTTAAATTTGATTAGAAATGTGCCAACAATCAAAACCTTGAAGAAATTTTACCAGAATATGATTGAAAACGCACCAACCATCAAAACCCCAATGAAAGTTTGTCAAATTTGATTGGAAACACACCAAAGAACAAAACCTTGATGAAATTTTAGTCAAATTCGATTGGAAATGAGACAACGATCAAATCCCTGATGATTTTTTATCGAATTTGATTGAAATCGAGCCAATGATCAGAATCTTATAAAATTTTAGTCAAATTGGATTGGAAACGCACCAATGAACAAAATTCAGGTAAAATATCCGTAAAATTTGACTGAAAACGTGCCAATAAACAAAATTCATGTGAAATTTTAGTCAAATTTGATTCGAAACGTGTCAACAAACAAAACGCAAGTGAAATTTTAGTCAAACTCGATTGGATAGGCATCAACGAACCAAGCATAGGTGAATTTTTTGTCAAATTTGGATGGAAATGCACCAACAAACAAAACCCCGATAAAATTTTACTCAAATATGATTGAAAACGTGCTAACCATCAAAACCTTGATGTAATTTCAATAAAATTTGTTCGGAAAGGTGCCAATGAACAAAACCTAACTTAAATTTTAGTCAAATTTGATTGGAAACACGCAAATGAACAAAATCCATGGGAAATTTTTGAAAAATTTGATTTGAAACGCTCCATTGAACAAAACTCAGGTGAAATTTTAGTCAAACTTGATTAGAAATGTGCTAACAATCAAAACCTTGATGAAATTTTACTCGAATATGATTGAAAACACACTAATGATCAAAACCTTGATAAAATTTTAGTCAAATTTAATAGGAAGTGCGCCAACGATCAAAATCCTGATGAAATTTTTGTCAAATTTGATAAAAAAATGTGGCAATGATCAAAATTCTGATGGAATTCTAGTTAAATTTTATTGAAAAAATGCCAAGACTCAAAATCCTAATGAATTTTTTGTCGAATTTGATTGAAAAATGCAAAAAAAAAAAAAAAAATCTTGATGACATTTTAGTCAAATTCAAATGTACCAACGATAAAATCCCTAATGAAACTTTGGTCGAATTTGATTGGAATCGTGCCAACAATCAGAATCTTATGAAATTTTAGTCAAATTTTATTGGAAACGCAAGTTGAATTTTAGTCAAATTCGATTGGAAACACACCAATGAACCAAGCACATGTGAAATTTTAGTCAAATTTGATTATAAATGGGCCACCAATCAAAACCCCGAAAATTTTTTACTCGAATATGATTGAAAATGTAACAACCATCAAAACCTTGATGAAATTTTAGTAAAATTTGATCGAAAAGGTGCCAACGAACAAAACCTAATTTGAGTTTTACTCAAATTTGATTGGAAACGTCCAATGAACGAAATTCAGGTGAAATTTTATTCAAATTTGGTTAAAAACACACCAACAATAAAAATCCTGATGAAATTTTAGTCAAATTTGATTGAAAACGTGCCAATGAACAAAATTTAGGTGAAATTTTATTCAGATTTGATTGATAACATGCCAGCAATCAAAACCCAAATGAAATTTTAGTTAAATTTGATTTTAAAACGCGCCAACAAACGAAACCCTGATGAAATTCTAGTCAAAATTTATTGGAAACGTGCCAAGACTCAAAATCCTAATGAATTTTTTGTCAAATTTGATTAGAAACAGGCTAAAGAACAAAATCTTGATGAAATTTTAGTAAAATTCGATTGGAAACGCGCTAACAATATATTCCCTGAGGAAATTTTAGTGGAGTTTGATTGGAATCACGCCAACGATCAGAACCTTATGATATTTTAGTCAAATTTTATTGGATATGCACCAATGTACAAAAGCAAGGAAAAATATACATAAAATTTGATTGAAAACGTGCTAATAAACAAAATCTAAGTGAAATTTTAGTCAAATTCAATTGGAAATGAATCAACGACCAAGCTCACGTGAAATTTTTGTGAAATTTGGTTGGAAATGCACCAACATTCAAAACCATGGTGAAATTTTACACGAATATGATTGAAAATCCTCGAACTATCAAAATCTTGACAAAATTTTAGTGAAATTTGATCGAAAAGGTGCCAACGAACAAAACCTAATTTGAATTTTAGTCAAATTTGATTGGAAACGTGCAAATGAACAAAACCCAGGTAAAGTTTTTGTCAAATTTGATTGGAAATGTGCCAATGAAAAAAACTCATGTTAAATTTTATTCAGATTTGATTAAAAACACATCAGCAATCAAAATCTAGATGAAATTTTAGTCAAATTTGATTGAAAACGTTCCCATGAACAAAATTCAGATGAAATTTTATTCATATTTGATTGAAAATACACAAACAATCGGAACCAAGATGAAATTTTTTGATTCAAAATGCGCCGATGAACAAACTCCAAGTGAAATTTTGGTCACATTTCATTGGAAACGCGCCAACGATCAAATTTCTAATGAAATTTTTTTCAAATTTGATTGAAAACGAGGCAACGATCAAAACTTTGATGAAATTCTAGTCAAATTTTATTGAAAATGTGCCAAGACTCAAAACCCTTATCAAAAGTTTTGTCAAATTTGATTGGAAACACACCAAAGAACAAAACATTGACGAAATTTTAGTTGAATTCGATTAGAAATGCACCAATGATCAAATCCTTGATGAAATTTTAGTAGAATTTGATTGGAATTGGGCCAACGATCAGAACAATACAAAATTTTAGTCAAATTTAATTGGAAACACACCAATGAACAAAACGCATGTGAAATATTCGTAAAATTTGGTTGGAAATATGCCAATAAACAAAATTCCGCTGAAATTTTAGTTAGATTTGATTCAAAGCATGTTGACGAACAAAATGCAAGTTAAATTTTAGTCAACTTCGATTGGAAACGCATCAATGAACCAAGCACATGTGAAATTTTAATCAAATTTGATTAGAAATGCGCTAACAATCAAAACCCAAATGAAATTTTACTCGAATATGATTGAAAACGCGCCAACCATCAAAACTTTGATGAAATTATAGTCAATTTTTTTGGAAACGTGCCAATGAACAAAACTCAGGTGATATTTTAGTCAAATTTGATTGAAAACATGCCAAGGATCAAAACCTTGATAAAAGTTTAGTCAAATTTGATCGAAAACGCGCCAACGATCAAAATCCTGATGAAATTTTTGTTAAATTTGATCAAAAACAAGGCAACGATCAAAACCCTGGTGAAATTTTTGTCAAATTTTATTAGAAATGTGCTGAGACTCAAAATCCAGAAGAAATTTTTGTCAAATTTGATTGGAAACATGCTAAAGAAAAAAATGTTGATGAAATTTAGTCAAATTCGATCAAAAACGCCAAGGATCAAAACCTTGATAAAAGTTTAGTCAAATTTGATCAAAAATGCACCAACGATCAAATCCCTAATGTAATTTTTGTCAAATTATTGGAATCGTGCCAACAATCAGAACCATATTAAATTTTAGTCAAATTTGATTGAAAATGCACCAATGACCAAAACCAAGGTAAAATATCAGTAAAATTTGATTGGAAACGGGCCAATAAACAAAATTTGGGTGAAATTTTAGTCAAATTTGATTCGAAACGTGTCGACGAACAAAATACATGTTAAATTTTAGTCAAATTCGATTGGAAATGCATCGACAAACCACGTGTAGTTGAAATTTTTATCAAATTTAGTTGGAAACATGCCAACAATCAAAACCTCGATGAAATTTTACTCGAGTATGATTGAAAGTGCTCTAACCATCGAAACCTTGATGAAATTTTAATAAATTTTGATCGAAAATCTGCCAACGAACAAAACCTAATTTAAATTTTAAGCAATTTTGATTGGAAAAGTGCAAATGAACAAAACCTAGGTGAAATTTTTGTCGAATTTGATTGGAAACGCGCCAATTAACAGAACTCAGGTGAAATTTTATTCAAATTTGATTAAAAACACATCGACAATCAAAACGCATATGAAATTTTAATCAAACTTGATTGAAAATGTGTCGATGAACAGAATCGGGTGAAATTTTATTCAGATTTGATTGAAAACACACCAACAATCAGAACAGAGATGAGATTTTTTTCACATTTGATTGGAAACGCACTAATGAACAAACCCCAAGTTAAATATCAGTAAATTTTGATTGGAAACCTGTCGATGAACAAAATTCATGGAAAATGTAGTCAAATTTGATTGGAAACGCGCTATTGAACAAAACTCAGGTGAAATTTTAATCAAATTTGATTGAAAACATGCCAATGACCAAAACCCTGATAAAATTTTGGCCAAATTTGAATAGAAACATGCCAATGATCAAAATTCTGTTGAAATTTTAGTCAAATTTTAATGAAAATGTGCCAAGATTTAAAAACCTGATGAAAGTTTTGTCCAATTTGATTGGAAATAGCCAAAGAACAAAACTTCAATAAAATTTTAATCGAGTTTGATTGAAAACGTGCCAACGATCAAATCCCTGACGAAATTTTAGTCGAATACGATTGAAATCGCGCTAACAATCAGAACCTTATGAAATTTTAGTCAAATTTGATCGAAAACGCACTAATGAACAAAACCCATGTGTAATATCCGTAAAATTTTATTGGAAATGTGCCAATAAAAAAATTTTGGATGAAATTTTATTCAAATTTGATTCCAAACGTGTCGACGAACAAAATACAGGTGAAATTTTAGTCAAGTTCGATTAGAAATGCATCAACGAACCAAGCGCAGGTGAAATTTTTGTCAAATTTGGTTGGAAACGTGCCAACAATCAAAACACCGATGAAATTTTACTCGAATATGATTGAAAACGCGCCAACCATCAAAACCTTGATGAAATTTAAGTAAATTTTGATCGAAAATGTGCCAACGAACAAAACACAATTTGATTAGAAACTCGCAAATGAACAAAATCCAAGGGAAATTTTTGTCAAATTTGATTGAAAACACGCCAATAAACAAAACTTTGGTGAATTTTTATTCAAATTTAATTGAAAAAACACCAACAATCAAAACTCAGATGAGATTTTAGTCAAATTCGATTGGAAACGTGCCAATGAACAAAACTTAGGTATAAGTTTATTCAAATTTGATTGAAAACACACCAACAATTAGAACTAAGATGAAATTTCAGTCAAATTTGATTCAAAATGCGCCAATGAACAAAATTCAAGTGAAATTTTTGTCACATTTGATTGGAAACGCACTAATGTACAAAACCTAGGTTAAATATAGTAAATTTTGAATAGAAACGTGTTGATGAACAAAATTTGAGTGAAATGTAGTCAAATTTGATTGGAAATGTGCTAACGAACAGAACTCATGTGAAATTTTAGTCAAATTTGATTGAAAATAGGCCAACGATCAAAGCCCCAATAAAATTTTGGTCAATTTGATTAGAAATATGACAACGATCAAAATTTTGATGAGAATTTTGTCAAATTTGATTGAAAACGAGGCAATGATCAAAACCCTGATGAAATTCTAGTCAAATTTTATTGAAAACGTGCAAAGACTCAAAACACTGATGAAAGTTTTGTCAAATTTGATTGGAAACACACCAAAGAACAAAACCTTGATGAAATTTTAGTCGAAATTGATTGAATACATGCTAACGATCAAATCCCTAACGGAATTTTAGTTGAATATAATTGGAATTGCGCTAACGATCAAAACCTTATGAAAGTTTACTCATATTTGATTAGAAACGCACGAACGAACAAAATCCTTGGTGAAATATCTGTAAAATTTAATTGGAAACGTGCCAATAAAAAAACGCGCTGAAATTTTAGTCAAATTTGACTAAAAACGTGTCGATGAACAAAACGCAGGGGAAATTTTAGTCAAATTCGATCGAAAACGCATCAACGAACCAAATGTAGGTGAAATTTTTGTCAAATTTGGTTGGAAACACGCCAACAATCAAAACCCTGATGAAATTTTACTCGACTATGATTGAAAACATGCCAACTTTCAAAACCTTGATGAAATTTCAGTAAAATTTGATCGAAAAGGTGCCAACGTACAAAACCTAATTTAAATTTTAGTCAAATTTGATTGGAAACATGCAAATGAACAAAATTCAAGAGAAATTTTTGTCAAATTTGATTGGAAACGCACCAATGAACAAAATTTAGGTGAAATTTTATTTTGATTTGATTAGAAAACACACCAACAATCACAACGCAGATCAAATTTTAGTCAAATTTGATTGAAAACGCACCAATGAACAAAACCCATGTGAAATATACGTAAAATTTGATTGGAAATGTACCAATAAACAAAATCCGAGTGAAATTTTAGTCAAATTTGATTCGAAACATGTTGACGAACAAAACGCTGGTGAAATTTTAGTTAAATTCGATTGGAAACACATTAACGAACCAACCGTAGGTGAAATTTTTATCAAATTTGATTGGAAAGACCAACAATCAAAACCCTGTTGAAATTTTACTAGAATATGATTGAAAACGGTCCAACCATCAAAACCTTGATGAAATTTTAATAAATTTTGATTGGAAACGTGCCAAAGAACAAAACCTAAATTAAATTTTAGTTAAATTTGATTGAAAATGCGCAAATGAACAAAACCCCGATGAAATTTTTGTCCAATTTGATTGGAAACGTCCAAATGAACAAAACTCAGGTAAATGTTATTTAGATTTGATTAAAAAAAACACCAACAATCAAAATCCAGATGAAATTTTAGTCAAATTTGATTGAAAACGTGCCAATAAACAAAACTCAGCTGAAATTTTATTCAGATTTGATTGAAAACACACCAACAATCAGAACCTAGATGAAATTTTAGCCAAATTTGATTCCAAGTGTGCCAATGAACAAAATCCAGGTGAAATTTTTATCACATTTGATTGGAAATGCACTAATGAACAAAATTCGGGTTAAATATCAATAAATTTTGATTGGAAACCTGTCGATGAACAAAATTTGTGGGAAATGTAGTCAAATTTGATTAGAAACATGCTAATGAAATTTTTGTCAAATTTGATTGGAAACAAACCAAAGAACAAAATCTTGAAGAAATTTTAGTCAAATTTGATTGGAAAAGCGCCAACAATCAAATCCCTAATAAAATTTTATTTGAATTTGATTGGAATCATGCCAACGATCAGAACCTTATGAAATTTTAGTCTAATTTAATTGGAAACGCGCCAGTGAGCAAAACATAGGTGAAATATCCGAAAAAATTGATTGGAAACGCGCTAATAAACAAAATTTAGGTGAAATTTTAGTCAAATTTGATTCAAAACGTGTCGACAAACAAAAAGCGGGTTAAATTTTAGTCAAATTCGATTGAAAATGCATCAACGAACCAAGCGCAGGGAATTTTTTTTCTCAAATTTGGTAGGAAACGTGCCAACAAAAAAACCTCGATGAAATTTTGCTCGAATATGATTGAAGATGCGCCAACCTTCAAAACGTTTATGTAATTTTAGTAAAATTTGATCGGAAAGGTGTGAACGAACAAAATGTAATTTAAATTTTAGTTAAAATATGATTGGAAACGCTCAAATGAACAAACCCAAGTGAATTTTTTGTCAAATTTGATTGGAAACGCACCAATGAACAAAACTCAGGTGAAATTTTATTCAGATTTGACAAAAAACACACCAACAATCAACACCCAGAAGAAATTTTAGTCAAATTTGAATGGAAACGCGCCAATAAACAAAACTCAGGTGAGATTTTATTCAGATTTGATTGATAACACACCACAATCAAAACCCAGCTGGAATTTTAGTCAAATTTGATTCAAAACGTGCCTCCGAACAAAACCCTCGTGAAATTTCGTCACATTTGATTGGAAAAGCACTAATGAAAGAAACCCAGATTAAATATCAGAAAATTTTGATTGGAAACGTGCCGATGAACAAAATTCGGGTGAAATGTAGTCAAATTTGATTGGAATGCGCAAATGCATAAAACTCAGGAGAAATTTTAGCCAAATTTGACTGAAAATAGGACAACAATCAAAACTTTGATAAAATTTTAGTCAAATTTGATTGGAAACCTGCCAACGATCAAAATCCTGATGAAATTTTTGTCAAATTTGATATCAAAAATGAGGCAACGATCAAAACCCTCTAGTCAAATTTTATTGGAAACGTGCCAAGACTTAAAAACCTGATGAAATTTTTGTCAAACTTGATTGGAAACACGCCAAAGAACAAAACCTTGATGAAATTTTAGTAGAATTCGATTGGAAACGCGCCCGTGATCAAATCCATGATGATATTTTAGTCAAATTTGTTTGAAATCACGCCAACGATTAGAACCTTATGAAATTTTAGTCAAATTTGATTGGAAACTCACGAATGAACAAAATATCAGTGAAATATCCATAAAATTTGATTGGAAACAAGCAAATGAACAAAACTCGGGTGAAATTTTTATCAAAATTGACTGGAAACGTGCCAATGAACAAAACTCAAGTGAAATTTTATTTTGATTTGATTAAAAACACACCAACAATCAAAATCTAGATGAAATTTTAGTCAAATTTG
>NW_019249909.1:22778-57346 GCF_002742605.1 Olea europaea var. sylvestris
CAACGCACAAATCTCAGGTGAAATTTTTGTCAAATTTGATTGGAAATGCGCCAATAAACAAAACTCAGGTGAGATTTTATTCAGATTTGATTAAAAACACGACAAAAATCAATATTTAAATGAAATTTTTGTCAAATTTGATCGAAAACGCACAATGAACATAACCCGGGTGAAATATCCAAGAATTTTGACTAGAAACGTGCCAATAAACAAAATTCGAGTGAAATTTTAGTCAAATTTGATTCGAAATTTGTCAACGAACAAAAAACAGGTTAAATTTTAGTCAAATTCGATTAGAAACTCATCAAAGAACGAAGCGCAGGTGAAATTTTTGTCAAATTTGGTAGGAAACGTGCCAACAATCAAAACCCTGATGAAATCTTACTCGAATATGATTTAAAACGTGCCAACCATCAAAATCTTGATGAAATTTTAATAAAATTTGATCGGAAATATGCCAATGAACAAAACCTAATTTAGATTTTAGTCAAACTTGATTGAAAACGCACAATAGAACAAAACACAAGTGAAATTTTTGTCAAATTTGGTTAGAAACACCCAATGAACAAAACTCAAGTGGAATTTTTGTCAAATTTGATTAGAAACACGCCAATAAACTAAATCACGTGAAATTTTAGTCAAATTTGATTGGAAATGCGCCAATGATCCAAACCCTTGTTAAAGTTTAGTCAAATTTGATTGGAAACGTGCCAACGAAAAACCCGCATGAAATTGTGGTCAAATTTGATTCAAAATGTGCCAATGAACCAAACCCTTGTGAGATTTTAGTCAAATTTGATTCAAAATGTGCCAATTAACAAGGTCGTGTGGAATTTTAGTCAAATTTGATTGAAAACATGCCTATGAACCAAACTCTAGAGAAATTTTAGTCAAATTTGATTGAGAACGCACTATTGAACAAAATCCAGATGAAATTCTAGCCAAATTTGATTGGAAACGCACTAAGGAACAAAATCCCAGTGAAATTTTAGTCAAATTTGATTAGAAACATGCCAATGAACTAAATTCCTGTGAAATTTTAGTCAAATTTGATTGGAAACGCGGGAACAGACCAAATCCATATGAAATTTTAGTTAAATTTGATGGAATACGCTCCAACGAACAAAAATTAGATGAAATTTTAGTCAAATTTGATTGATGCACGCCAATGAATGAAAACTAAGTGAATTTTTTTGTCAAATTTGATTGGAATTGTGTCAAGGAAAAGCCGCATGAAAATTTAGTCAAATTTGATTCGTAATGCGTTAGTGAACCAAAATCATGTGAAATTTTAGTCAATTTTGGTTTGAAATGCGCCAATGAACAAAACTTAGGTGATATTTTAGTCAAATTCGATTGAAACCGCGCCAATGAATGAAATTCAGATGAAATTTTAGTCAAATTTGATTGAAAACGCGCCAACGAAAAAATCCGCACGAAGTTTTAGTCAAATTTGATTTGAATTGTTCCAATGAACTAAAATCATGTGAAATTTTAGTCAAATTTAATTGTAAAAGGGCCAATGAACCAAATTCAGTTCAAATTTTAGTCAAATTAGACTGAAAATGGGCCACTGAACAAAATCCAGATGAAATGTTAGTCAAATTTGATGTGAAATGCACGAACGATCAAAACCCCGATAAATTCTAGTCAAATTTTATCGGAAACGTGCCAAGACTCAAAATCCTGATGAATTTTTGGTCAAATTTGATTGGAAAACGCCAAAGAACAAAACCTTGATGAAATTTTAGTCAAATACGATTGCAAACGCGCCGACGATCAAATCCCTGATAAAATTTTAGTTGAATTTGATTGGAATCAAGCCAACAATCAGAACCTTATGAAAATTTAGTCAAATTTTATTGGAAACACACAAATGAACAAAAGTCAGGTGAAATTTTAGTAAATTTTGATCGGAAAGGTGCCAACGAAAAAAACCTAATTTAAATTTTAGCCAAATTTGATTGGAAACGCGTAAATGAATAGAACCTAGGTGAAATTTTTGTCAAATTTGATTGGAAACGTGCCAGTGAACAAAACTGAGTGAAATTTTATTCATATTTGATTGAAAACACACCATTAATCAATACCCAGATGAAATTTTTACCAAATTTGATTCAAAATGCGCGGACGAACAAAACATAAGTGAATTTTTTTCACATTTGATTGGAAAAACACTAATGAACAAAACCCAGGGTAAATACCCGAAAATTTTGATTGGAAACATGCAATGAACAAAATTCGGGTGAAATGTAGCCAAATTTGATTGGAAACACGCCAATGCACAAAACTCAGGTGAAATTTTTGTCAAATTTGATTGAGAATGCGCCAATGAATAGAACTCAGGTGAATTTTTATTCAGATTTGATTAAAAACACACCAACAATCAAAATCCAAATGAAATTTTAGTCAAATTTGATTGGGAACGCACAATGAACATAACCCGAGTGAAATATCCGAAAATTTTGACTAGAAACGTGCCAATAATCAAAATTCGAGTGAAATTTTAGTCAAATTTGATTTGAAATGTGTCAACGAACAAAAAGCAAGTTAAATTTTAGTCAAATTCGATTAGAAACACATTAAAGAACGAAGCACAGGTGGAATTTTTGTCAAATTTGGTAAAAAAAAAAACATGCTAACAATCAAAACCCTGATGAAATCTTACTCGAATATGATTGGAAATGTGCCAACCATCAAAGCCTTGATGAAGTTTTAATAAAATTTGATTGGAAATGTGCCAGTGAACAAAACCTACTTTAGATTTTAGTCAAATCTGATTGAAAACGCACAGAAGAACAAAACACAGGTGAAATTTTTGTCAAATTTGGTTAGAAACACCCAATGAACAAAACTCAGGTGGAATTTTAGTCAAATTTGATTAGAAACACGCTAGTGAACTAAATCCCGATGAAATTTTAGTTGAATTTGATTGGAAACATGCCAATGATCCAAACCCTTGTTAAAGTTTAGTCAAGTTTGATTGGAAACGTGCCAATGAAAAACCCGCATGAAATTGTAGTCAAATTTGATTCGAAATGTGCCAATGAACTAAACCCTTGTGAAATTTTAGTCAAATTTGATTCGAAATATGCTAATTAACAAGGTCGTGTGAAATTTTATTCAAATTTGATTGAAAACGTGCCTATGAACCAAACTCTAGTGAAATTTTAGTTAAATTTGATTGAGAACACGCCATTGAACAAAATCCAGATGAAACTCTAGTCAAATTTGATTGGAAACGCACTAAGGAACAAAATACTAGTGAAATTTTAGCCAAATTTGATTAGAAACACGCAAATGAACTAAATCCCCGTGAAATTTTGGTCAAATTTGATTGGAAACACGCCAATGAACCAAATCAATATGAAATTTTAGTCAAATTTGATAAGAAACGCGCGAACGATCAAAACTCAAATGAAGTTTTTGTCAAATTTGATTGATGCATGCCAATGAACGAAAACCAAGTGAAATTTTTGTCAAATTTAATTGGAGTTGTGCCAAGGAAAAGCCGTATGAAATTTTAGTCAAATTCGATTCGTAATGTGTCAGTGAACCAAAATCATCTGAAATTTTAGTCAAATTTGGTTTGAAATGCAATAATGAACAAAACTTAGGTGAAATTTTATTCAAATTCGACTTAAAACGTGCCAATGAGCAAAATTAAGATGAAATTTTAGTCAAATTTGATTGAAAATGCGCCAACGAAGAAATTCGCACGAAATTTTTGTCAAATTCGATTCGAAATGTGCCAATGAAGTAAAATCATGTGAAATTTTAGTAAAATTTAATTGATGCATGCCAATGAATGAAAACCAAGTGAAATTTGTATCAAATTTGATTGGAAATGTTCCAAGGAAAAGACGCATTAAAATTTAGTCAAATTTGATTCGTAATGTGTCAGTGAACCAAAATTATGTGAAATTTTAGTCAAGTTTTGTTTAAAACGCTCCAATGAACAAAATTTAGGTGAAATTTTAGTCAAATTCAATTTAAAACGCGCCAATGAACAAAATTCAGATGAAATTTTAGTCAAATTTGATTAAACATGATCCAAAGAAAAAATTCGCACTAAATTTTTGTCAAATTCGATTCGAAATATGCCAATGAACTAAAATCATGTGAAATTTTAGTCAAATTTAATTAGAATATGAAATTTTAGTCAAATTAGACTGAAAATGCACCAGTAAACAAAATCCAGATGAACTGTTAGTCAAATTTGATGTGAAATGCACGAACGATCAAAACCCTGATAAAATTCTAGTCAAATTTTATTGGAAACGTGCCAAGACTCAAAATTCGGATGAATTTTTTGTCAAATTTGATTGGAAAACGCCGAAGAACAAAACCTTGATGAAATTTTAGTCAAATACGATTGGAAACACGCTAACGATCAAATCCTTGATGAAATTTTAGTCGAATTTGATTGGAATCGCGCCAACAATCAGAACCTTATAAAATTTTAGTCAAATTTTATTGGAAACAAACAAATGAACAAAAGTAAGGTGAAATTTTAGTAAAATTTGATCGGAAAGGTGCCAACGAACAAAACATAATTTAAATTTTAGTCAAATTCGAATGGAAACGCGCAAATGAATAGAACCCAAATGAATTTTTTGTCAAATTTAGTTTGAGACGCGCCAATGAACAAAACTAAGGTGAAAATTTATTCATATTTGATTGAAAACACACCAACAATCAATACCCAGATGAAATTTTTATCAAATTTGATTCAAAACGCGCGAACGAACAAAACGCAAGTGACTTTTTATCACATTTGAATGGAAAAACACTAATGAACAAAACCCAAGTTAAATATTAGAAAATTTAGATTGGAAGCGTGCCAATGAACAAAATTCGGGTGAAACGTAGTCAAATTTGATTGGAAACACGCCAATGCACAAAACTCAGGTGAAATTTTTGTCAAATTTGATTGGAAATGGGCCAATGAACAAAACTCAGGTGAAATTTTATTCAGATTTAATTAAAAACACACCAACAATCAAAATCCAAATGAAATTTTAGTCAAATTTGATTAGAATCGCACAATGAACATAACCTGGGTGAAATATCCGAAAATTTTGACTAGAAACGTGCCAATAAACAAAATTCGATTGAAATTTTAGTCAAATTCGATTAGAAACACATCAAAGAATCAAGCGCAAGTGAAATTTTTGTCAAATTTGGTAGGAAACGCGCCAACAATTAAAACCCTGATGAAATCTTACTCGAATATGATTGAAAATGTTCCAACCATCAAACCCTTGATAAAATTTTAATAAAATTTTATCGAAAATGTGCCAGTGAACAAAACCTAATTTAGATTTGAGTCAAATTTGATTGAAAACGCGAAAAAGAACAAAAATAGGTGAATTTTTTGTCAAATCTAGTTAGAAACGTCCAATGAACAAAACTCAGGTGGAATTTTACTCAAATTTGATTAGAAACCCGCCAATGAACTAAATCCTGGTGAAATTTTAGTCAAATTTGATTAAAAACGTGCCAACGATCCAAACCCTTGTTAAAGTTTAGTCAAATTTGATTGGAAATGTGCCAGCGAAAAACCCGCATGAAATTGTAGTCAAATTTGATTCGAAATGTGCCAATGAAGCAAGCCCTTGTGAAATTTTGGTCAAATTTGATTCGAAATGAGCCAATTAACAAGGTCATGTAAAATTTTAGCCAAATTTGATTGAAAACGCGCCTATGAACCAAACTCTAGTGAAATTTTAGTCAAATTTGATTGAGAACATGCCATTGAACAAAATTTAGATGAAATTCTAGTCAAATTTGATTGGAAACGCACTAAGGAACAAAATCCTAGTGAAATTTTAGTCTAATTTGATTAGAAACACGCCAATGAACTAAATCCTAGTGAAATTTTAATCAAATTTGATTGGAAATGCGCCATTGAACCAAATCCAATTTTAGTCAAACTTGATGAGAAACGTACCAACGAACAAAATTCAGATAATATTTTAGTCAAATTTGATTGATGCACGCCAATGAATGAAAACCAAGTGAAATTTTTGTCAAATTTGATTGGAATTGTGCTAAGGAAAAGCTGCATGAAAATTTAGTTAAATTTGATTCGTAATGTGTCAGTGAACCAAAATCATGTAAAATTTTAGTCAAATTTGATTTGAAACGTGCTAATGAACAAAACTTAGGTGAAATTTTAGTCAAATTCAATTGAAAACGCGCCAATGAACAAAATTCAGATGAAATTTTAGTCAAATTTGATTGAAAATGCGCCAACGAAAAAATTCGGACGAAATTTTTGTCAAATTCAATTCGAAATGTGCCAATGAATTAAAATCATGTGAAATTTTAGTCAAATTTAATTGGAAACAGGCCAATGAACAAAATTCAGGTGAAATTTTTGTCAAATTAGACTGAAAACGCACCAGCAAACAAAAATCCAGATGAAATGTTAGTCAAATTTGGAGTGAAATGAACTAATGATCAAAACCCTGATAAAATTCTAGTCAAAATTTATTGGAAATGTGCCAAGTCTCAAAATCCTGATGAATTTTTTGTCAAATTTGATTGGAAAATGCCAATAAACAAAACCTTGATGAATTTTTAGCGAAATACGATTGCAAACGTGCTAATGATCAAATCCCTGATGAAATTTTAGTCGAATTTGATTGGAATCGTGCCACCAATCAGAACCTTATGAAATTTTAGTCAAATTTTATTGGAAACACACAAATGAACATAAGTCGGGTGAAATTTTAGTCAACGAACAAAACCTAATTTAAATTTTAGTCAAATTCGATTGGAAACGCACAAATGAATAGAACCCAAGTGAAATTTTTGTTAAATTTCATTGGAAACGTGCTAATGAACAAAACTAAGGTGAAATTTTATTCATATTTGATTGAAAACACACCAAAAATCAATACCCAGATGAAATTTTTATCAAATTTGATTCAAAACGCGCGAACGAACAAAACGCAAGTGACTTTTTGTCACATTTGATTGGAAAAACACTAATGAACAAAACCCAGGCTAAATATCAAAAAATCTTGATTGGAAACGTGCCAATGAACAAAATTCGGGTGAAATGTAGTCAAATTTGACTGGAAACACACCAACGCACAAAACTCAGGTGAAATTTTTGTCAAATTTGATTGGAAATGCGCCAATAAACAAAACTCAAGTGAAATTTTATTCAGATTTGATTAAAAGCACACCAATAATCAAAATCCAAATGAAATTTTTGTCAAATTTGATTGGAAATGCGCCAATAAACAAAACTCAAGTGAAATTTTATTCAGATTTGATTAAAAGCACACCAATAATCAAAATCCAAATGAAATTTTTGTCAAATTTGATTGAAAACGTACAATGAACATAACCCGGGTGAAATATCCGAAAATTTTGACTAGAAACGTGCCAATAAACAAAATTCGAGTGAAGTTTTAGTCAAATTTGATTTGAAATGTGCCAACGAACAAAGAGCAGGTTAAATTTTAGTCAAATTCGATTAGAAGTGCATCGAAAAACCAAGCACAGGTGAAATTTTTGTCAAATTTGGTAGGAAACACACCAACAATCAAAACCCAAATAAAATCTTACTCGAATATGACTGAAAACGTGCTAACCATCAAAACCTTGATGAAATTTTAATAAAATTTGATCGGTAATGTGCCAATGAACAAAACCTAATTTATATTTTAGTCAAATTTGATTGAAAACGCGCAAAGGAACAAAACACAGGTGAAATTTTTGTCAAATTTGGTTAGAAATGCCCAATGAACAAAACTCAGGTGGAATTTTAGTCAATTTTGATTAGAAACATGCCAATGAACTAAATCCAGGTGAAATTTTAGTCAAATTTGATTGGAAACGTGCCAATGATCCAAACCCCTGTTAAAGTTTAGTCAAATCCAGGTGAAATTTTAGTCAAATTTGATTGGAAACGTGCCAATGATCCGAACCCCTGTTAAAGTTTAGTCAAATTTTTTTTGGAAACATGCCAACAAAAAATCCCCATGAAATTGTAGTCAAATTTGATTCGAAATGTGCCAATGAACCAAACACTTGTGAAATTTTAGTCAAATTTGACTTGAAATGTACCAATTAACAAGGTCATGTGAAATTTTAGTCAAATTTGATTGAAAACGTGCCTATGAACCAAACTCTAGTGAAATTTTAGTCAAATTTGATTGAGAACGCTCCATTGAACAAAATTCAGATGAAATTCTAGTCAAATTTGATTTGAAATACACTAAGGAACAAAATCCTAGTGAAATTTTAGTCAAATTTGATTAGAAACACGCAAATGAACTAAATTTCCATTAAATATTAGTCAAATTTGATTGGAAACATGCCAATGAACGAAATCCATATTAAATTTTAGTCAAATTTGATGGAAAACGCACCAACAAACAAAATTCTGATGAAATTTTAGTCAAATTTGATTCGATACATGCCAATGAACGAAGCCTAAGTGAGATTTTTGTCAAATTTGATTGGAATTGTACCAATGAAAACCCGCACGAAATTTTAGTCAAATTTGATTTGTAATGTGCTAACGAACCAAAATCACGTGAAATTGTTGTCAATTTTGGTTGGAAACGCGCCAATGAACCAAACTTAGGTAAAATTTTAGTCAAATTCAATTGAAAACGTGCCTATGAACAAAATTCAAATGAAATTTTAGTTAAATTTGATTAAAAATGCGCAACGAAAAAATTCGCATGAAATTTTAGTAAAATTTAAATCGAAATGTGCCAATGAACTAAAATCACGTGAAATTTTAGTCAAATTTGATTGGAAAGTGGCCAATGAACCAAATTCAGTGAAATTTTAGTCAAATTTGATTGAAAATGCACCAATGAACAAAATCCAGATGAAATGTTAGTTGAATTTGATGTGAAACGAACTAACGAACAAAATTCTAGTGAAATTTTAGTCAAATTTGATTAGAAACACACTAATGATCTAAATCCCAGTGAAACTTAAGTCAAATTTGATTGGAAACACGCAAATGAACCAAACACATTTGAAATTTTAGTCAAATTTGATGGGAAACGTGCCAAGAAACAAAATTCAGATGAAATTTTAGTCAAATTTGATATGATGCAAGCCAATGAACGAAAATCAAGTGAAATTTTAGTCAAATTTGTTTGGAATTGCACCAATGAAAAGTCGAATGAAATTTTAGTAAAATTTTATTCGAAACGTGCCAATTAACCGAAGTCATGTGAAGTTTTAGTCAAATTAGTTTGGAAACGCCCCAATAAACGAAACTCAGGTGAAATTTTAGTCAAATTTGATTGAAAACGCCCTAATGAACAAAATTTGGATGAATTTTTTGTCAAATTTTATTGGAAATGATCTAAAGAACAAAATCCTAGTGAAATTTTAGTCAAATTTGATTGAAAACGCCCTAATGAACAAAATTTGGATGAATTTTTTGTCAAATTTTATTGGAAATGATCTAAAGAACAAAATCCTAGTGAAATTTTAGTCAAATTTGATTAAAAATATGCCAATGAACTAAATCCAAGTGAAATTTTAATAAAATTTGATTGGAAACGCGCCAATAAAACAAACACATGTCAAATTTTAGTCAAATTTTATTGGAAACAGGCCAACGAAAAAACCTACATTAAATTTTAGTCAAATTTGACTCTAAATGTGCCAGTGAACAAAGTCATATGAAATTTTTGTCAAATTTGATTGGATGCATGCCAACGAACTAATCCCATGTGAAATTTTAGCCAAATTTGGTTGGAATCGGGCCAATGAACCCAACTCAAGTGAAATTTTAGTCAAATTTGACTAAAAACATGCCAATGAACCAAATCCAGATGAAATGTTAGTTGAAATTGATGTGAAACACAATAACAAACAAAATCCTAATGAAATTTTAGTCAAATTTGATTGAAACATGCCAATGAACTAAATTTCAGTGAAATTTTAGTCAAATTTGATTGGAGACGCGCCAACGAACAAAACCCATGTGAAATTTTAATCAAATTTGATTGGAGACGCGCCAACGAACAAAACCCATGTGAAATTTTAATCAAATTTGATAGGAAACGCGCGAACGAACAAAATTCAGATGAAATTTTAGTCAAATTTGATTTGATAGATGCCAATGAACAAACCCAAGTGAAATTTTAATCAAATTTGATTGGAATTGCGCCAATTAAAAGTCGCATTAAATTTAGTAAAATTTCATTCAAAATGTGCCAATGAACCAAAGTCATGTCAAATTTTAGTAAAATTTGATTAGAAATGCGCCGATGAACCAAACTCAAGTGAAATTTTAGTCAAATGTAATTGAAATGTGCCAATGAATAAAATTCAGATGAAATTTTAATCAAATTTGATTGGAAATGGTCTAACGAACAAAATTCAAATGAAATTTTAGTCAAATTTGATTTGATACACGCCAATGACAAAACCCAAGTGAAATTTTAGCAAAATTTGACGGGAATTGCGCCAATGAAAAATCGTATGAAATTTTAGTAAAATTTTATTCGAAATTTGCCAATGAACTAAACTCGTTTGAAATTTTAGTCAAATTTGATTGGGAACGCACCAATGAACCAAATTCAGGTGAGATTTTAGTCGAATTTGATTGAAAACGTGCCAATGAACAAAATTCAGATGAAATTTTAGTTAAATTTGATTTGAAACGCAGGAACGAACAAAATCCTAGTGAAATTTTAGTCAAATTTGATTAGAAACACACCAATAATCTAAATCCCGATGAAACTCTAGTCAAATTTGATTGGAAACACGCCAATAAACTAAACCCATGTGAAATTTCAGTCAAACTTGATGGGAAACGTGCCAAGGGACAAAATTCAGATGAAATTTTAGTCAAATTTGATATGATGTAAGCCAATGAATAAAACCCAAGTGAAATTTTAGTCAAATTCAATTAGAATTGCGCCAATGAAAAGTCGCATGAAATTTTATTAAAATTTTATTCGGAATGTGCCAATGAACCGAAGTCATGTGAAATTTAGGTCAAATTTGATTGAAAACGCGCTAATGAACCAAACTCAGGTGAAATTTTAGTCAAATTTTGTTGAAAATGCCCCAATGAACAAAATTTAGATGACATTTTAGTCAAATTTGATTAGAAATGATCAAAAGAACAAAATCCTGGTGAAATATTATTCAAATTTGATTAAAAACATGTCAATGATGAAACCGAAGTGAAATTTCAGTCAAATTTTATGGGAATTGCACCAATGAAAAGCTGTATGAAATTTTAGTAAAATTTTATTAGGAAGCACCAATGAACCAAAGTCATATGAATTTTTTGTCAAATTTGATTGGGAACGAGCCAATGAACTAAACTTAGGTGAAATTTTAGTCAAATTTGATTGAAAATATACCAATTAACAAAATTCAGATGAAATTTTAGTCAAATTTGATTGGAAATGCTCCAACGAACAAAATTAAGATGAAATTTCATTCAAATTTGATTTGATGCACGCCAACAAACGAAACCCAAGTGAAATTTTTTTCAAATTTGATTGTAATTGCGCCAATGAAAAGCCGCATGAAATTTTAGTCAAATTTTATTCGTACTGTGAAAATGAACCAAAATCATGTGAGATTTCAGTCAAATTTGGTTGGAAACATGCCAATGAGCCAAACAACGTGCCAATGAACCAAACTTAGGTAAAATTTTAGTCAAATTCGATTAAAAACGTGCCTATGAACAAAATTCAGATGAAATTTTAGTCAAATTTGATTGAAAATGAGCCAACGAATAAACCCGCTTGAAATGCTAGTTAAATTTGATTTGAAATGTGCCAATGCACCAAAGTCATGTGAAATTTTAACTAAATTTGATTGTAAACACTTCGATGAACAAAATTCAGTTGAAATTTTAGTCAAATTTGATTGGAAATACTCACGAATAAAAGTCTAATGATATTTTAGTCAAATTTGAATAGGAACACGCCAATGAACTAAATTTCGATGAAATTTTAATCATATTTGATTGAATATGCGTCAATGAACCAAAATCATGTGAAATTTTAGTCAAATTTGATCGGAAACGGGCCAACGAAAAAACATGCATGAAATTTTATTGAAATTTGATTTGAAATGTGCCAATGAACCAAAGTGATGTGAAATTTTAGTCAAATTTTAGTTAAATTTGATTTGACACACGCCAATGAACAAAATCCTGGTGAAATTTTAGTCAAATTTGATTTGATAAACACTAATGAATGAAAGCCAAGTGAAATTTTAGTCAAATTTGATTTGATAAACACTAATGAATGAAAGCCAAGTGAAATTTTAGTCAAATTTGATTGGAATTGCGCCAATGAAATGACGTACAAAATTTTAGCAAAATTTGATTCGAAATGTGCTAATAAACCAAAATCATGTGAAATTTTAGTCAAATTTGGTTGGAAACGCTCTAATAAACCAAACTTCGTGAAATTTTAGTCAAATTCGATTGAAAACGTGCCTATGAACAAAATTCAGATGAAATTTTAGTCAAATTTGATTGAAAATGCGCCAATGAAAAATTCACATGAAATTTTTGTCAAATTTGATTTGAAATGTGCCAATGCACCAAAGTCATGTGAAATTTTAATCAAATTTGATTGTAAACGCGCCGATGAACAAAATTCAGTTTAAATTTTAGTCAAATTTGATTGAAAATACTCTCACGATTAATTTTTGTCGAATTTGATTAGAAACACGCCAATGAGCTAAATCTTGATGAAATTTTAATCATATATGACTGGAAACGCGCCAATGAACCAAAACCATGTGAAATTTTAGTCAAATTTGATTGAAAATGGGCCAACAAAAAGGCTTGTATGAAACTTTATTCAATTTGATTTGAAATGTGCCAAAGAACCAAAGTGATGTGAAATTTTAGTCAAATTTGATTGGAAACGCTCCAATAAACCAAACCCATGTGAAATTTTAGTCAAATTTGATGGAAACGCACCAACGAACACAATTCAGATGAAATTTTAGTCAAATTTGATTTGACACACGCCAATGAACGAAACCCTGGTGAAATTTTAGTCAAATTTGATTTGATAAATGCCAATGAATGAAATCCAAGTGAAATTTTAATCAAATTTGATTGGAAACGCTCCAATAAACCAAACCCATGTGAAATTTTAGTCAAATTTGATTTGATAAATGCCAATGAATGAAATCCAAGTGAAATTTTAATCAAATTTGATTGGAATTGCACCAATAAAAAGGCACACAAAATTCTAGCAAAATTTTATTCAAAATGTGTTAATAAACCAAAATCATGTGAAATTTTAGTCAAATTTGGCTGGAAACGCGCTAATAAACCAAAATTAGGTGAAATTTTAGTCAAATTCGATTGAAAATGCGCCTATGAACAAAATTCAGAAGAAATTTTATTTAAATTTGATTGAAAACAAGCCAACGAAAAAATCCGCATGAAATTTTCGTCAAATTTGATTCGAAATGTGCCAACAAACCAAAGTCATGTGAAATTTTAGTCAATTTGATAGGAAACGTGCCGAAAAATAAAATTCAGATGAAATTTAAGTCAAATTTGATTTGAAGCGCATGAACATACAAAATCCTGGTGTAATTTTAGTAAAATTTGATTAGAAACACGCCAACGAACAAAATCCCGGTGAAATTTTAGTCAAATTTGAGTGGAAACGTGCCAATGAACTAAACCCTTGTAGAATTTTAGTCAAATTTGATTGGAAACATTCCAACGAAAAATACACATGAAATTGTAGTCTAATTTGATTCAAAATGTACCAATGAACCAAATTCTTGTGAAATTTTGGTCAAATTCAGATGAAATTTTAGTCAAATTTGATATGATGCATGCCAATGAACGAAACCCAAGTCAAATTTTTGTAAAATTTGATTGGAATAGAGACAATGAAAAGCCGCATGAAATTTTAGTCAAATTTGATTCGAAATGTGCCAATGAACTTAAGTCATGTGAAATTCTAGTCAAATTTGATTAGAAATGTGCCAATAAACCAAACTCAGGTGAAATTTTAATCAAATTTGATTGAAAATGCGCTAATGAACAAAATTCAAATGAAATTTTAGTCAACTTTGATTAAAAATGTGCCAACGAACTAAATCCCGATGATATTCTAAACAAAATTGATCGGAAACTTGCCAATGAACCAAACACATATGAAATTTTAGTCAAATTTGATTGGAAACGCGCCAACGAAAAAATTCGCATGACATTTTAGTCAAATTCGATTCGAAATGTGCTAATGAACCAAAGTCATATCAAATTTTATTCAAATTTGATTGGAAATGTGCTAATGATCCAAACCCATGTGAAATTTTAGTCGAATTTGATTGGAAACGCACCAATGAACAAAACCCATATGAAATTTTAATCAAATTTTATGGGAAAGACGCCAACGAGCAAATTTCAGATGAAATTTTAGTCAAATTTGATTTGATAAATGCCGATGAACGAAATCTAAGTGAATTTTTTGTCAAATTCGATTGGAATTGCGCAAATGAAAAGTCGCATGAAATTTTAATCGAATTTGATTCGTAACATGCCAATGAACCAAAATCATGTGAAATTTTAGTCAAATTTTGTTAGAAACGTGCCAATGAAGCGAAATTTTAGTTAATTTCGATTGAAAACACGCCTATGAACAAAATTCAGATGAAATTTTAATCAAATTTGATTGAAAAAGCAGCAATGAAAAAATCTGAATTAGATTTTAGTGAAATTTGATTCCAATTTTAGTGAAATTTGATTCAAATTTTAGTGAAATTTGATTGAAACAGCGCTAACAAAATAATCCGCATTAAATTTTAGTCAAATTTGATTCAAAATGTGCCAACAAACCAAAAGTCATGTTAAATTTTAGTCAAATTTGATAAGAAAGCGCCAAACAACAAAATTCAAATGAAATTCAAGTCAAATTTGATTTGAAACGCATGAACGAACAAAATTCTGGTGAAATTTTAGTCAAATTTGATTAGAAACACGCCAATGAACTAAATCCCAGTGAAATTTTAGTCAAATTTGATTGAAAACATTCCAACAAAAAATCCACATGAAATTATAGTCAAATTTGAAAAAAACCCGTGTGAAATTTTAGTCAAATTTGATTTGGTACACACCAGTGAATGAAACCCAAATGAAACTTTAGTCAGATTCGATTGGAATTAAGCCAATGAAAAGTCGTATGAAATTTTAGTCTAATTGATTTGAAATGTGCCGATAAATTTTAGTTGAATTAGATTGAAAACACACCAATAAACAAAATTCAGATGAAATTTTGGTCAAATTTGATTTAAAATGCACGAACGAACAAAATTCTTGTGAAATTTTAGCCAAATTTGATTAGAAACACGCCAATGAACTAAATCCTGGTGAAATTTTAGTTAAATTTGCTTGAAAATGTGCCAACGAAAAATCTGCATGAAATTGTAGTCAAATTTGATTCGAAATGTGCCAATGAACAAAACCCTTGTGAAATTTAAGTCAAATTTGATTCGAAATGGGCCAATTAACCAACGTCATGTAAAATTTTAGTCAAATTTGATTGAAAACGTGCCTATGAGCCAAACTCAGGTGAAATTTTAGTCAAATTTGATTGAGAATGTGCCATTGAATGAAATTAAGATGAAATTCTAGTCAAATTTGATTGGAAACGCATTAACGAACAAAATCCTAGAGAAATTTTAGTCAAATCTAATTAGAAACACGCCAATGAATTAAATTCCCGTGAAATTTTAGTCAAATTTGATTGGAAACGCATTAACGAACAAAATCCTAGAGAAATTTTAGTCAAATCTAATTAGAAACACGCCAATGAATTAAATTCCCGTGAAATTTTAGTCAAATTTGATTGGAAATGCACCAATGAACCAAACCCATACGAAATTTTAATCAAATTTAATAGGAAATGTGCCAAGGAATAAATTTCAGATGAAATTTTAGTCAAATTTGATTGGAAATGCACCAATGAACTAAACCCATACGAAATTTTAATCAAATTTAATAGGAAATGTGCCAAGGAATAAATTTCAGATGAAATTTTAGTCAAATTTGATTTGATACACGCTAATGAACGAACCCAAGTGAAATTTTTGTCAAATTTGATTGGAATTGCGCCAGTGAAAAGTCGCATAAGTTTTTAGTTAAATTTGATTCGTAATGTGCCATGAACCAAAATCAAGTGAAATTTTAGTCAAATCTGGTTTGAAACGCACCGATGAACCAAACGTAGGTAAAATTTTAGTCAAATTCGATTGAAAACGCGCCTATGAACCAAATTCAGATGAAATTTTTGTCAAATTTGATTCAAATGCGCCAACGAAAGAATCCGCATGAGATTTTAGTCAACTTTGATTCGAAATGTTCCAATGAACTAAAATCATGTGAAATTTTAGTCAAATTTGATTGGAAACGGGCCAACCAACCAAATTCTGGTGAAATTTTAGTCAAATTTGACTGAATACGCACCAATGAACAAAATTCAGATAAAATGTTAGTCGAATTTGGTGTAAAATGCACCAACGAACAAAATTCTGATGAAATTTTAGTCAAATTTGATTAGAAACACACCAACGAACTAAATCCAGTTGAAACTTTAGTCAAATTTGATTGGAAACAGGCCAATGAACCAAACTCATGAGAAATTTTAGTCAAATTTGATGGGTAACGTGCCAAGGAAAAAAATTTAGACGAAATTTTGTCAAATTTGATATGATGCATGCCAATGAATGAAATCCAAGTGAAATTTTAGTGAAATTTGATTGGAATTGTGCTAATAAAAAGTCGCAAGAAATTTTAGTCAAATTTAATTCCAAATGTGTCAACGAACCGAATTCATGTGAAATTTTAGTCACATTTGATTGGAAATGCACCAATGAACCAAACTCATGTGAGATTTTAGTCAAATTTGATTGAAAAGGTGCCAATGAACAAAATTCAAATGAAAGTTTATTCAAATTTGTTTAAAAATGCTCTAACGAACAAAATCCTGGTAAAATTTTAGTAAAATTTGATTAGAAAGAGACCAATGAACTAAATTACAGTGAAATTTTTAACAAGTATGATTGGAAACGTGCAATGAACTAAAAACATGTGAAATTTTAGTGAAATTTGATTGTAAACGCTCCAACAAAAAAACTCGCATGAAATTTTAGTCAAATTTGATTCGAAATGTGTCAATGAATCAAAGTCATAAGAAATTTTAGTCAAATTTGATTGGAAATGTGCTAATGAACCAAACCTACGTAAAAATTTAGTCAAATTTGACAGGAAAAGTGTCAACGAAAAAAATTGAAATGAAATTTTAGTGAAATTTGATTTGGTACAGACCAATGAACATAACCTTAGCAAAATGTTAGTCAAATTCAATTGAAAACGCTCCAACGAACAAAACTCATTTGAAAATTTAGACAAATTTGAATAGAAATACGTCAATGACAAAATTTGCTTGAATGTTTAGTTAAATTTGATCTGAAATGTGCCAATGAACCAAAATCATTTGAAGTTTTAGTCAAGTTTGATCGGAAACGGGCCAATGAACCAATCTTAGGTGAAATTTTAGTCAAATTTGACTGAAAACGTATCAATGAACAAAATTCAAAAGAAATCTTATTCGAATCTGATGTGAAACATACAAACAATAAAATCCTGATGAGATTTTAGTCAAATTTGATTCGAAATGTGCCAATGAACTAAATTCCGGTGAAATTTTAGTCAAATTTGATTGGAGACAAGCCAATGAAAACTCATGTGAAATTTTAGTCAAATTTGATAGGAAATGCGCTAATGAACAAAATTCAGGTGAAATTTTAGTCAAATTTGATTTGATACACGCCAATTAATGAAACTCAAGTGAAAGTTTAATCAAATTTAATAGGAATTGCGCAAATAAAAAGCCGCATGAAATTTCAGTAAAATTTTAATCGAAATGTGCCAAAGAAGCGAAGTCATTTGAAATTTTAGTCAAATTTGATTGGAAACACACCAATGAACCAAACTCATGTGAAATTTTAGTCAGATTTGATTGAAAACGCGCCAAGGAACAAAATTCAGATGAAATTTTGGTCAAATTAGATTGGAAATGCTCTAACGAACAAAATTCAGATAAAATCTTAGTTAAATTTGATTTGATACATGCCAATAAACGAAATTCAAGTGAAATTTTTGTCAAATTTGATTGGAATTGTGAAAATGAAAAGTAGCATGAAATTTTAATCAAATTTGATTCGTATTGTGCTAATGAACCAAAATCATGTGAAATTTTAGTCAAATTTGGTTGGAAACGCGCCAATGAACCAAATTTAGGTGAAATTTTAGCCAAATTCAATTGAAAACGAGCCTATGAACAAAATTCAGATGAAATTTTAGTCAAATTTGATTGAAAAAGCTCGAACGAAAAAATCCGCTTGAATTTTTGTCAAATTTGATTTGAAATGTGCCAGTAAACCAACGTCATGTGAAATTTTAGTCAAATTTGATAGGGAATCTGCCAAAGAATAAAATTCTGGGGAAATTTTAGTCAAATTTGATTAGAAACACGCCAATGAACTAAATCCTAGTGAAATTTTAGTCAAATTTAAGTGAAAACGCGCCAATGATCCTAACCCTTATGAAATTTTAGTCAAATTTGATTGGAAGCATTCCAACGAAAAGTTCGCATGAAATTGTAGTCAAATTTTATTCGAAATGTGCCAATGAACCAAACCCTTATGAAATTTTAGTCAAATTTTAGTTAAATTGGATTTGTTATACGCCAATGAACGAAACCCAAGTGAAATTTTAGTCAAATTTGATTGGAATTGTGCCAATGAAAAGCCGCATAAAATTTTAGTAAAATTTGATTCGAAATGTGCCAACGAACCAAAGTCATGTGATATTTTAGTCAAATTTGATTGAAAATGCGCTAATGAACAAAATTCAGATGAAATTTTAGTCAAATTTGATTTGAAATACACGAACGAACAAAATCCTGATGAAATTTTAGTCAAATTTAATTAGAAACATGCCATTGAACTAAATCCCCGTGAAATTTTAGTCAAATTTAATTAGAAACATGCCATTGAACTAAATCCCCGTGAAATTTTAGTCAGATTTTATTTGAAATGTGCCAACGAAAAATCTGCATGAAATTGTAGTCAAATTTGATTCGAAATGTGTCAATGAACCTAACCCTCGTAAAATTTTAGTCAAATTTGATTCGAAATGTGCCAATTAACCAAAGTCATGTAAAATTTTAGTCAAATTCGATTGAAAATACGCTTATGAGCCAAACTCAAGTGAATTTTTTGTCAAATTTGATTGAGACCACGTCATTGAACAAATTTTGGATGAAATTCTAGACAAATTTGATTAAAACTCACTAATGAACAAAACCCTAGTGATATTTTAGTCAAATTTGATTAGAAACACGCCAATCAACTAAATCCCCGTGAAATTTTAGTCAAATCTGATTGGAAACATGCCAATGAGCCAAGCCCATATGAAATTTTAGTCAAATTTGATGGAAAACTTGCCAACGAACAAAATTCAGATGAAATTTTAGTCATATTTGATTTGATGCATGCCAATAAATGAAAACCAAGTGAAATTTTTGTCAAATATGATTGGAATTTACCAAGGAAAAGCAGCATGAAAATTTAGTGAAATTTGATTCGTAACGTGTAAGTGAACCAAAATCATGTGGAATTTTAGTCAAGTTTCATTGGAAACGGGCCAATGAACCAATCTCAGGTGAAATTTTGTTCGTCAAATTTGACTGAAAATGTGCCTATGAACAAAATTTGGATCAAGTCTTATTCGAATTTGATGTGAAACATACTAAGGAATAAAATTCTGATGAATTTTTAGTTAAATTTAATTAGAAACATGCCAATGAACTAAATCCCAATGAAATTTTAGTCAAATCTGATTGGAGACACGCCAATGTACCAAACTCATGTGAAATTTTAGTTAAATTTAATGGGAAACGCGCTAATGAACAAAATTCAGATGAAATTTTAGTCAAATTTGATTTGATACACGCTAACGAACAAAACTCAAATGAAATTTTAGTCAAATTTGATAATAATTGCGCCAATAAAAAGCCGCATGAAATTTTAGTAAAATTTTATTCAAAATGTGCCAATTAATCGAAGTTATTTGAAATTTCAATCGAATTTGATTGGAAATGCACCAACGAACCAAACTCAGGTGAAATTTTAGTAAAATTAGATTGAAAACGCACCAATGAACAAAATTCAGATGAAATTTTAGTCAAATTTGATTCGCAATGTGCCAATGAACCAAAATCATGTGAAATTTTAGTCAAATTTGATTGAAAACTCGCCAATGAACCAAACTTAGGTGGAATTTTGGTCAAATTTCATTGAAAAAGCACCTATGAACAAAATTCAGATGAAATTTCAGTCAAATTTGATTGAAAAAGCGCCAACGAAAAAATTTGCATGAGATTTTTATCAAATCTGATTCGAAATGTGCCGACAAACCAAAGTCATGTGAAATTTAAGTCAAATTTGACAGAAACGTGTCAAAGAAAAAAATTCAGATGAAATTTAAGTCAAATTTGATTTCAAATGCACGAACGAACAAAATCCTAGTGAAATTTTAGTCAAATTTGATTATAAACACACCAATGAACTAAATCTCGGTGAAATTTTACTCAAATTTGAGTAGATACGAGCCCATGAACGAGGACCTTGAGAAATTTTAGTCAAATTTGATTGGAAACGTTCCAACGAAAAGTTCACATGAAATTGTAGTCAAATTTAATTCGAAATGTGCCAATGAACCAAACCCTTGTGAAATTTTAGTCAAATTTGATTGAAATTTTAACCAAATTTGATATAATACAGGCCAATGAACGAAACCCATGTTAAATTTTAGTCAAATTTGATTGGAATTGCACAAATGAAAAGCCACAAAAAATTTTAGTCAAATTTGATTCGAAATGTGCAATAAACTAAAGTCATGTGAAATTTTAGTCAAATTTGATTGAAAACGTGTCAAGACTCAAAACCCTGATGAATTTTTTGTCTAATTTGATTGGAAACACGCCAAAGAACAAAACCTTGATGAAATTTTTGTCAAATTCGATTGGAAACACGCCAACGATCAAATCCCTGATGAAATTTTAGTCGAATTTGATTGCAATCGTGCCAACGATAAGACCCAGGTGAAATTTTTGTCAAATTTGATTGGAAACGAGCCAATGAACAAAACTAAGGTGAAATTTTATTCATATTTGATTGAAAACACACCAACAATCAATACCTAGATGAATTCTTTTATTACATTTGATTCAAAACGCGCGGACGAACAAAACACACGTGAATTTTTGTCACATTTGATTGGAAAAACACTGATGAACAAAACCTATGTTAAATACCAGAAAATTTTGATTGGAAACGTGCCAATGAACAAAATTCGGGTGAAATGTAGTCAAATTTGATTGGAAACGCGACAATTCACAAAACTCAGGTGAAATTTTTGTCAAATTTGATTGGAAATGCACCAATGAACAAAACTCAGGTGAAATTTTATTCATATTTGATTAAAACACACTAACAATCAAAATCTAGATGAAACTTTAGTCAAAATTGATTGCAAACTCACTAATGAACATAAGCTAAGTGAAATATCCAAAAAATTTGACTAGAAACGTGCCAATAAATAAAATTTAGGTGAAATTTTAGTCAAATTTGATTCGAAACGTGTCGATGAACAAAAAACAGGTTAAATTTTTGTCAAATTTGATTAGAAACGCATCAAAGAACTAAGTGCAGGTGAAATTTTTGTCAAATTTGGAAGGAAACGAGCCAACAATCAAAAGCCTGATGAAATCTTACATGAATATGAATGAAAACGCACCAACCATCAAAATCGTAGTAAAATTTTAGTAAAATTTGATCGAAAATGTGCCAATGAACAAAACCTAATTTAGATTTTAGTTAAATTTGATTGGAAACGCGCAAATGAACAAAACACAGGTGAAATTTTGGCCAAATTTGGTTAGAAACGCCCAGTAAACAAAACTAAGGTGGAATTTTAATCAAATTTGATTAGAAACATGCCAATGAACTAAATCCCAGTTAAATTTTGGTCAAATTTGATTTGAAACTCGCCAATGAACCAAACCCTTGATTAAGTTTAGTCAAATTTGATTGAAAACGTGCCAACAAAAAACTCGCATGAAATTGTAGTCAAATTTGATTCGAAATATGCCAATGAACCAAACCTTCATAAATTTTTAGTCAAATTTGATTCCAAATGGGCCAATTACCAAAGTCATTTGAAATTTTAGTCAAATTTGACTGAAAACGCATCTATGAACCAAACTCTAGTGAAATTTTAGACAAACTTGATTGAGAACGCGCCATTGAACAAAATCCAGATGAAATTCTAGTCAAATTTGATTGGAAACGCACTAACAAACAAAATCCTGGCAAAATTTTAGTCAAATTTGATTAGAAACATGCCAATGAATTAAATCGTGAAATTTTAGTCAAATTTGATGGGAAACGTGCCAACAAATAAAATTCAGATTAAATTTTAGTCATATTTGATTTGATACATGCCAATGAACGAAGCCCATGTGAAAATTTTGTCAAATTTGTTTGGAATTGCGCCAATGAAAAGCCGCATGAAATTTTAGTCAAATTTGATTCTTAATGTGCCAATGAACCAAAAATTATGTGAAATGTTAGTCAAATTTGGTTGAAAATACACCAATGAACAAAACTTAGGTGAAATTTTAGGTAAATTCGATTGAAAACGTGCCTGTGAACAAAATTCAGATGAAATTTTAGTCAAATTTGATTGAAAATCTACAACGAAAAAAATCGCATGAAATTTTAGTCAAATTTGATTGAAAACAGGCTAGTGAACCAAATTCAGGGAAATTATAGTCAAATTTGTTTGAAAACGCACCAACGGCCAAAATTCAAATGAAATGTTAGTCGAACTTGATGTGAAACGCACTAAAGAACAAAATCCTGGTGAATTTTTAGTCAAATTTGATTAGAAACACACCAACGATCTAAATCCCAGTGAAACTTTAGTCAAATTTGATTGAAAACATGTCAATGAACCAAACACATGTGAACTTTTAGTTAAATTTGATGGGAAACGTGCCAAGGAACAAAATTCAGATAAAATTTTAGTTAAATTTGATATGATGCAAGCTAATGAACGAAACCTAAGTGAAATTTTAGTCAAATTTGATTGGAATTGCGCCAATGAAAAGGTGCATTGAATTTTAGTAAAATTTTATTCGAAATATGCCAATGAACCGAAGTCATGTGAAATTTTAGTCAAATTTGATTGGAAACGTGCCAATGAACCAAACTCAGGTAAAATTTTAGTCAAAATTGATTGAAAACGCCTCCAACGAATAAAATTTAGATGAAATTTTAGTCAAATTTAATTGGAAATGATCTAAAGAACAAAATCTTAGTGAAATTTTAGTAAAATTTAATTAAAAACACACCAATGAACTAAATCCCAGTGAAATTTTAATAAAATTTGATTGGGAACGCGCTAATGAAACAAACACATGTGAAATTTTAGTCAAATTTGATTGAAAACAGGCCAATGAAAAAACCCGCATCAAATTTTAGTCAAATTTAATTCGAAATGTGCCAATGAACTATAGCCATATGAAATTTTAGTCAAATTTAATGGGAAACGCACCAACGAAAAAAATTCAGATTAAATTTTAGTCAAATTTGATTTGATACATGCTATTGAACAAATCCGTGGTGAAAATTAGTCAAATCCGGTTGGAAATGCTCCAATGAACAAAACTTACGCGAAAATTTTGTCAGATTTGAATGAAAACGAGCCAGTGAAAAAATCCCCTTGAAAGTTTAGTCAAATTTGATTCGAAATGTGCCAATGAACCAAAATCATGTGAAACTTTCGTCAAATTTGATTGGAAATGGGCCAATGGACCCATTTCAAGTGAAATTTTAGTCAAACTTGACTGAAAATGCGTCAATGAACCAAATCCAGATGAAATCTTCATCGAAATTGATGTAAAACACAATAACGAATAAAATCCCGATGAAATTTTAGTGAAATTTGATTAGAAACATGCCAATGAACTAAATCCCAGTGAAATTTTAGTCAAATTTGATTGGAGATGCGCCAAAGAACAAAATCCATGTGAAATCTTAGTCAAATTTGATGGGAAACATGCCAACGAACAAAATTCAGATCAAATTGTAGTTAAATTTGATTTGATAGATGCCAATGAACGAAATCCAAGAGAAATTTTAGTCAAATTTGATTGGAATTGCGCCAATTAAAAGTCGCATGAAGTTTTAGTAAAATTTTATTCGAAATGTTCCAATTAACCAAAGTCATATGAAATTTTAGCCAAATTTGATTGGAAACACGCCAATCATCCAAACCCAAGTGAAATTTTAGTCAATTTTGATTGAAAACGTGCCAATGAACAAAATTCAGATGAAATTTTAGTCAAATTTGATTCGAAATGCTCTAACGAACAAAATTTAGATGCAATTTTAGTCAATTTTGATTTGATACACACCAATGATGAAACCTAAGTGAAATTTTAGTCAAATTTGATGGGAATTGGGCCAATGAAAAGCCCCATGAAATTATAGTAAAATTTTATTCGAAATGTGCCAATGAACTAAAGTCATTTGAAATTTTAGTCAAATTTGATTGAGAACGCGCCAATGAACCAAACTCAAGTGAAATTTTAGTCAAATTTGAATTCAAAATGCGCCAATGAACAAAATTCAGATAAAATTTTAGTCAAATTTGATTGTAAATGCTCTAAAGAACAAAATTCAGATGAAATTTTAGTCAAATTTGATTTGATACACGCCAATAAACGAAACCCAAGTGAAATTTTTTTCAAATTTGATTGTAATTGCGCCAATGAAAAGCTGCATGAAATTTTACTCGAATTTGATTCGTAATGTGCCATTGAACTAAAATTATGGGAAATTTTAGTCAAATTTGGTTGGAAACGCACAAATGAACCAAACTTCGGTGAAACTTTAGTCAAATTCGATTGAAAACGCGCCTATGAACAAAATTCAGATGAAACTTTAGTTAAATTTGATTTAAAACGCGCCAATGAAAAAACCCGCTTGAAATGCTAGTTAAATTTGATTCAAAATGTGCCAATACACCAAAGTCATGTGAAATTTATTCAAATTTGATTGTGAACGCACGGATGAACAAAATTTAATTGAAATTTTAGTCAAATTTGACTGTAAATACTCTAACGAATAAAATCCCGGTGATACTTTAGTCAAATTTTAATAGAAACACGCCAATGAACTAAATTCTGATGAAATTTTTTAATCATGTTTGATTGGAAAAGCGCTGAACTAAACACATGTGAAATTTTAGTCAAATTTGATTGGAAATGCACCAACGAAAAAACTTGCATGAAATCTTATTAAAATTTGATTCGAAATATGCCAATGAACCAAAGTGATGTGAAATTTTAGTCAAATTTGATTGAAAATGCGCCAATGAACCAAATCTATGTGAAATTTTACTCAAATTTAATTGGAAACGCGCCAATGAACCAAACCTATGTGAAATTTTAGTCAAATTTGATGGAAAATACGCCAACGAGCACAATTCAAATGAAATTTTAGTCAAATTTGATTTGATACACGCCAATGAACGAAATCCAGGTGAAATTTTAGTCAAAATTGATTTAATGAACTCCAATGAATGAAATTCAAGTGAAATTTTAGTCAAATTTGATTGGAATTGCGACAATGAAAAGACGCATGAAATTCTAGAAAAATTTTATTCGAAAAAATCGAAGTCATATCAAATTTTAGTCAAATTTGATTGAAAATGCGCCAATGAACAAAGCTCAAGCGAAATTTTAGTCAAATTTGATTGAAAACGTGCCAATGAACAAAATTCAAATGAAATTTTAGTCAAATTTGATTGAAAATGCTCTAACGAATAAAATTCAGATGAAATTTTAGTCAAATTTGATTTAATACATGCCAATGAATGAAATCTAAGTGAAATTTTAGCCAAATTTGATTGGAATTGCACCAATGAAAAGACGCATGAAATTTTAGTTAAATTTGATTCGTAATGTGCCAATGAACCAAAATCATGTGAAAGTTTAGTCAAATTTGGATGGAAACGTGCCAGTAAATCAAAGTCAGTTGAAATTCTAATCAAATTCGATTGAAAACGTGCCTATGAACAAAATTCAGATGAAATTTTAGTCAAATTTGATTAGAAATGTGCAAACAAAAAGATCTGCATGAAATTTCAATCAAATTTGATTCGAAATCTGCCAACAAACCAAAGCCATGTGAAATTTAAATGAAATTTAAGTCAAATTTGATTTGTAACGCACGAACGAACAAAATCCTGATGTAATTTTAGTAAAATTTGATTAGAAACAAGCCAATGAACTAAATCCTGGTGAAATTTTAGTCAAATTTGAGTGAAAATGCGCCAATGAACCAAACCCTTTTAAAATTTTAGTTAAATTTGATTGGAAACGTTCCAATGAAAAATCCACTTGAAATTGTAGTCTGAGTTGATTCAAAATGTGTCAATGAACCAAGCACTTGTTAAATTTTAATCAAATTTGATTTGATACGCGCCAATGAACAAAATTGAAGTGAAATTTTAGTCAAATTTGGTTGGGATTGGGCCAATGAAAAGTTGGATGAAATTTTAGTCAAATTTGATTCGAAATATACTAATGAACCAAAAGTCATGTGAAATTTTAGCCAATTTTGATTGAAAACGCGCCAATGAACAAAATTCGGATGAAATTTTAGTCAAATTTGATTTGAAACGCATGAACGAAAAATTCTAGTGAAATTTTAGTCACATTTGATTAGTAACATGCCAATGAATTAAATCCTTATTAAATTTTAGTCAAATTTGATTGGAAACGCGCCGATGAACCAAACCCTTGTGAAATTTTAGTCAAATATGATTGGAAATGAGCCAAGGAAAAATTTGCATAAAATTGCAGTCAAATTTGATTCGAAATGTGCCAATGAACCAAATTCCTATGAAATTTTAGTCAAATTTAATTCGAAATGCACCAATTAACCAAAGTCATGAAAAATTTTAGTCAAATTTGATTGAAAACGCACCATTGAACAAAATTCAGATGAAATTTCAGTCAAATTTGATTGGAAACGCAGTAACGAACAAAATCCTAATGAAATTTTAGTCAAATATGCTTAGAAGCATACCAATGAACTAAATCCTCGTGAGATTTTAGTCAAATTTGATTGAAAACACGTCAATGAATCAAATTAAAAACGCGTCAATGAATCAAACCCATATGAAATTTTAGTCAAATTTGATAGAAAACGAGCTAATGCACAAAATTCAGATAAAATTTTAGACAAATTTGATTTGATGGACGCCAATGAACGAACACACAAGTGAAGTTTTTGTCAAATTTGATTGGAATTGGGCCAATAAAAAGCCGCATGAAATTTAAGTCAAATTTGATTCATAATGTGCCAATGAACCAAAATCATGTGAAATTTTCATCAAATTTGGTTTAAAACACCCCAATGAACCAAATTTAGGTGAAATTTTAGTCAAATTTGATTCAAAATGTGCCTATGAACAAAACTCAGATGACATTTAGTGAAATTTGATTGAAACAGCGCCAACGACAAAATCCGCATTAAATTTTAGTCAAATTTGATTCAAAATGTGCCAACAAACCAAAGTCATGGAAAATTCTAGTCAAATTTGATAGGAAACACGCCAAAGAACAAAATTTAGATGAAATTTAAGTCAAATTTGCTTTGAAACGCACGAACAAACAAAATTCTGGTGCAATTTTAGTTAAATTTGATTAGAAACACACCAATGAACTAAATCCCAATGAACTTTTAGTCAAATTTGATTGAAAAAGTTCCAACAAAAAACCCGCACGAAATTATAGTCAAATTTGATTCAAAATGTTACAATGAACCAAACCTTTGTAAAATTTAGTCAAATTTCATTGAAATTTTAGTCAAATTTGATTAGAAACACGCTAATGAACTAAATCCCAGTGAACTTTCAGTCAAATTTGATTGGAAACGTTCCAACAAAAAATTTGAACGAAATTGTAGTCAAATTTGATTAGAAACACGCTAATGAACTAAATCCCAGTGAACTTTCAGTCAAATTTGATTGGAAACGTTCCAACAAAAAATTTGAACGAAATTGTAGTCAAATTTGATTAGAAATGTGCCAATGAACCAAACCTTTGTGAAATTTAGTCAAATTTCATTGAAATTTTAGTCAAATTTGATTAGAAATGTGCCAATGAACCAAACCTTTGTGAAATTTAGTCAAATTTATTAGAAACACCCCCAGTGAACTAAATCCCAGTGAACTTTCAGTCAAATTTGATTGGAAACGCTCCAACAAAAAATCTGCATGAAATTATATTCAAATTTGATTCGAAATGTACCAATGAACGAAACCCTTGTGAAATTTAGTCAAATTTCATTGAAATTTTAGTCAAATTTGATTTGATACATATCAATGAACGAAACCCAAATGAAACTTTAGTCAAATTTGATTGGAATTGCGCCAATGAAAAGCCACATGAAATTTTAGTGAAATTTGATTCGAAATGTGCCAATGAACCAAAGTCACGTGAAATTTTAGTCAAATTTGATTGAAAACACGCTAATGACAAAAATTCAGATGAAATTTTAGTCAAATTTGATTTGAAATGCACAAATGAACAAAATTCTGGTGAAATTTTACTCAAATTTGATAAGAAATAGGCCAATGAACTAAATTCCGGTGAAATTTTAATCATATTTGATTGAAAACATGCCAACGAAAAATCTGATAAAATTGTAGTCAAATTTGATTCGAGATGTGTCAATGAACAAAACCCTTGTGGAATTTTAGTCAAATTTGACTCGAAATGTGCCAATTAACCAAAGTCATGTAAAATTTTAGTCATATTTGATTGAAAATGCGCCCACGAGCAAAACTCAGGTGAAATTTTGGTCAAATTTGATTATGAATGCGCCACTAAACAAAATTAAGATGAAATTCTAGTCAAATTTGATTGGAAACTCACTAACGAAGAAAAACAAAATCCTAGTGAAATTTTAGTCAAATTTGATTAAAAACATGCCAATAAACAAAATTTTCATGAAATTTTAGTCAAGTTTGAATGGAAACGCGCCAATAAACCAAACCAATAAGAAATTTTAGTCAAATTTGACAGGAAATGTGCCAAGGAACAAAATTCAGAAGAAATTTTAGTCAAATTTGATTTGATACACACCAATGAACGAAAAGTGAAATTTTTGTCAAATTTGATTGGAATTACGCCAATGAAAAGATGCGTAAAATTTTAGTCAAATTTGATTTGATACACACCAATGAACGAAAAGTGAAATTTTTGTCAAATTTGATTGGAATTACGCCAATGAAAAGATGCGTAAAATTTTAGTCAAATTTGATTCGTAATGTGCCAATGAACCGAATTCATATGAAATTTTAGTCAAATTTTGTTTGAAAGGCACCAATGAACTTAGGTAAAATTTTAGTCAAATTTGATTCGTAATGTGCCAATGAACCGAATTCATATGAAATTTTAGTCAAATTTTGTTTGAAAGGCACCAATGAACTTAGGTAAAATTTTAGTCAAACTCGATTGAAAACGAGCCTTTGAACAAAATTCAGATGAAATTTTAGTCAAATTTGATTGGAAATGCGCCAACTAAAAAATCAGCACGAAATTTTAGTCAAATTTGATTCGAAATATTCCAATGAACCAAAATCATGCGAAATTTTAGTCAAATTTAATTGGAAACTGGCCCATGAACCAAATTCAGGTGAAATTTTAGTCAAATTTGACAAAAAAGCACTAATGAAAAAAGTCATATGAAATGTTAGTCGAATTTGATGTGAAACACAGTAACGAACAAAATTCTGGTGAATTTTAGTCAAATTTCATTAAAAACACACCAATGAACTAAATCCCGACGAAACTTTAGTCAAATTTTATTGGAAACATACCAATGAACCAAAATCACTGGAAATTTTAGTGAAATTTCTTTGATGGAAACACGCCAAGGAACAAAATTTAGATGAAATTTAGTCAAATTTGATATAATGCATGCCAATGAACGAAATCCAAGTGAAATTTTAGTCATGTTTGATTGGAATCGCGCCTATGAAAAGCCGCATGAAATTTTAGTCAAATTTGATTCCAAATGTGCCAACGAACCGAAGTTATGTGAAATTTTAGTAAAATATAATTGGAAATATGCCAATGAACCATACTCTGGTGAAATTTTAGTCAAATTCAATTGAAAACGCGCCAATGAACAAAATTCAGATGAAATTTTATTCAAATTCGATTAAAAATGCTCTAACGAACAAAATCCTAGTGAGATTTTAGCCAAACTTGATTAGAAAGACGCCAATGAACTACATTATAGTGAAATTTTAATCAAATTTGATTGGAAACGAGCCAATGAACTAAACACGTGAAATTATAGTCAAATTTGATTGGAAACATGTCAAGGAAAAAAATTCAAATGAAATTTCAGTGAAATTTGATTTGATACAGACCAATGAACGAAACCTTTGTGAAATGTTAGTCAAATTTGATTGGAAACACTCCAATGAACAAGACTCATAAGAAAATTTAGTCAAATTTGAATGGAAACGCGCAAACAAAAAAATCTGCTTGAAAGTTTAGTCAAATTTGATCCGAAATGTGCTAATGAACCAAAATCATGTGAAATTTTAGTCAAGTTTGATTGGAAATGGGCCAATGAACCAAAGTTATGTAAAATTTTAGTCAAATTTGACTGAAAACGTACCAATGAACAAAATTCAAATGAAATTTTATTCGAATTGATGTGAAACATACCAACGAATAAAATCCTGATGAAATTTTAGTCAAATTTAATTAGAAACTTGCTAATGAACTAAATTCCGGTGAAATTTTAGTCAAAATTGATTGGAGACGCGCCAATGAACCAACCCCACGCGAAACGTGCCAATGAACAAAATTCAGATAAAATTTTAGTCAAATTTGATGTGATACATGCCAATGAATGAAATCCAAGTGAAATCTTAGTCAAATTTGATAGGAATTGCGCCGATAAAAAGCTGCATGAAATTTTAGTCAAATTTGATGTGATACATGCCAATGAATGAAATCCAAGTGAAATCTTAGTCAAATTTGATAGGAATTGCGCCGATAAAAAGCTGCATGAAATTTTAGTAAAATTTTAATCGAAATGTGCCAATGAACCAAAATCATTTGAAATTTTAGTCAAATATGATTGGAAATGCACCAATGAACCAAAACGCGCCAAGGAACAAAATTCAGATGAAATTTTAGTCAAATTTGATTTGATACACGCCAATGAATAAAAGCAAGTAAAATTTTTGTCAAATTTGATTGGAATAGCATCAATGAAAAGCTGCATGAAATTTTAGTCAAATTTGATTCGTAATGTGCCAATGAACAAAAATCATGTGAAATTTTAGTCAAATTTGGCTGGAAACGCGCCAATAAACCAAACTAGGTGAAATTTTAGTTAAATTAGATTGAAAATGCACATATGAACAAAATTCAGATGAAATTTTAGTCAAATTTGATTGAAAAAGCGCCAACGAAAAAGTTCGCATGAAATTTTTGTCAAACTGGATTTGAAATGTGCCAACAAGCCAAATTCATGTAAAATTTTAGTCAAATTTGACAGAAAATGTGGTAAAGAACAAAATTCAGATGAAATTTAAGTCAAATTTGATTTGAAATTTGAAACGCACGAACGAACAAAATTCTGGTGAAATTTTAGTCAAATTTGACTAGAAAATACTAATGAACTAAATCCCGATGAAATTTTAGTCAAATTTGAGTGGAAACGCAGCAATGAACCAAACCAATGTTGAATTTTAGTCAAATTTGACTGGAAACGTTTCAACGAAAAGTACGCATGAAGCTGTAGTCAAATTTGATTCGAAATGTGCCAATGAACCAAACCCTTGTGAACTTTTAGTCAAATTTGAATTGATACACGCTAATAAATAAAACCCAAGTGAAATTTTACCTTACTCCAATAAAAAGACGCATAAAATTTTAGTCAAATTTGATTCGAAATGTGCCAATGAACCAAAGTCATGTGACGTTTTAGTCAAATTTGATTCGAAATGTGCCAATGAACCAAACCCTTGTGAACTTTTAGTCAAATTTGATTGAAATATTAGTCAAATTTGAATTGATACACGCTAATAAATAAAACCCAAGTGAAATTTTACCTTGCTCCAATAAAAAGACGCATAAAATTTTAGTCAAATTTGATTCGAAATGTGCCAATGAACCAAAGTCATGTGACGTTTTAGTCAAATTTGATTGAAAACGCACTAATGAACAAAATTCAGATGAAATTTTAGTCAATTTTGATTTGAAATGCACGAATGAACAAAATCCTAGTGAAATTTTAGTCAAATTTGAATCGAAACACGCCACTAAACTAAATCCCAGTGAAATTTTAATCAAATTTGATTGCAAATGCACCAATGAACTAAACCCTTCTGAAATTTTAGTCAAATTTGATTTGACACATGCCAGCAAAAAATCCGCATAAAATTGTAGTTAAATTTGATTCGAAATGTGCCAATGAACCAAACCCTTGTGAAATTATAGTCAAATTTGATTCAAAATGTGCCAATTAACCAAAGTTAAGTAAAATTTTAGTTAAATTTGATTGAAAATGCGTCAATGAAAATTTGATTCATAATGTGTCAGTGAACAAAAATCATGTGAAATTTTAGTCAAATTTGAAATGCACCAATAAACAAAATTTAGATAAAATTTTAGTCAAATTCGATTGAAAACGTGCCAATGAACAAAATTCAGATGAAATTTTAGTCAAATTTGATTGAAAATGCGCCAACGAAAAAATCCGCGCGAAATTTTGGTTAAACTCGATTCGAAATGTACCAATGAACTAAACTCATGTGAAGTTTTAGTCAAATTTAATTGGAAACGGGCCAATGAACCGGATTCAAGTGAAATTTTAGTCAAATAAGACTGAAAACGCACCAATGAACAAAATCTAGATGAAATGTTCATTGAATTTGATGTGAACCGCACTAACGAACAAAATTTTGGTAAAATTTTAGTCAAATTTGATTAGAAACACACCAATGAAATAAATCCCAGTGAAACTTTGGTCAAATTTGCTTGGAAACATTCCAATGAACCAAACTCATGTGAAATTTTAGTCAAATTTGATCAGAAACGCACCAAGGAACAAAATTCAAATGAGATTTTAGTCAAATTTGATATGATGCACTCTAATGAACGAAACCCAAGTGAAATTTTAGTCAAATTTGATTTGAATTGCGCCAATGAAAAGCCGCATGAAATTTTAGTTAAATTTGATTCGAAATGTACCAATGAACCGAAGTCATATGAAAATCTAGTCAAATTTCATTGGAAACATGCTAATAAACCAAATTCAGGTGAAATTTTTATCAAATTTGATTAAAAACATGCCAATGAACAGAATGCAGATGAAATTTTAGTCAAATTTAATTGAAAATACTCTAACGAACAAAATTCTGATGAAATTTTAGTAAAATTTGATTAGAAACATGCCAATGAACTAAATCCCGACGAAATTTTAATCAAATTTGATTGGAAACGCGACAATGAACCAAACACACGTGAAATTTTAGTCAAATTTGATTGGAAACGCGCCAACGAAAAAACTTCCATGAAAAATTAGTCAAATTTGATTCGAAATGTGCCAATGAACCAAAGTCATATGAAATTTTAGTCAAAGTCAAATTTGATTGGAAACATGCCAATAAACCAAATCCATATGAAATTTTAGTCAAATTTGATAGGAAACACGCAAATGAACAAAATTCATATGAAGTTTTAGTTAAATTTGGTATGAAGAGCGCCAATAAGCGAAACCCAAGTGAAATTTTTGTCAAATTTGATTGGAATTGTGCCAATGAAGAGTCGTATGAAATTTTAATAAAATTTGATTAGTAATGTGCGAATGAATCAAAATCATGTCAAATTTTAGTCAAATTTCGTTGGAAACGTGCCAATGAACCTGGTGAAATTTTAGTTAAATTCGATTGAAAACGTGCCTATAAACAAAATTAAGATGAGATTTTAGTCAAATTCAATTGAAAAAGAGCCAACAAAAAAATTAGCATGAAATTTTGGTCAAATTTGATTCGAAATGTGCCAACAAACCAAAGTCATGTGAAATTTTAGTCAAATTTGACAGGAAACGTGTCAAAGAACAAAATTCAGATGAAATTTAAGTCAAATTTCACTTGAAATGCACGAACGAACAAAATTCTGGTGAAATTTTAGTTAAATTCTATAAGAAACACACTAATAAATTAAATCTCAGTGAAATTTTATTCAAACTTGAGTGGAAACGTGCCAATTAACCAAGCCCTTGTAAAATTGTAGTCAAATTTGATTGGAAACATTCCAATAAAAAATTCACATGAAATTGTAGTCAAATTTGATTGAAATTTTAGTCAAATTTGATTTGATACACGCCAATGAACG